>NC_142928.1:9017869-9067869 GCF_046866305.1 Octopus bimaculoides | reverse complement strand
TACAAATGCACACCCATATATCCTTTCATATCCTCATACATGCACAAAGATATATACACAAACAAATACACGAGCTTATATACATATATGTGGGGAGGTGTATATGTGTATGTGTATATATATATATATATATATATATATATATATATATGTGTGTGTGTGTGTGTGTGTGTGTATATATATATGTGTGTGTGTGTGTGTGTGTGTAGTATGCGTATGTGCGTGCAAGTGTGAGAGCGCATGTATGTATGTATGCATGTGTGTATGTATGTGTGTGTATGCATGTATGTATGTATGTATGCATGTGTGTATGTATGTATACGTCCTTACATATGGTGATGTTGTCAGCAATTCTATTTCTCAGCTAATTACAAATCACTGATGTTGTTGTTGTTGTTGTTGTTACTAACTCTGACTAACACAGCTCTCCCCCCCCCCCACGTTCCTGTCTTCTTCTTCCTCCCACTTCTTCCCCTCTTCCTGTTCCTCTCTCTCTCTCTCTTTCTCCCTCTTTCCCTCTCTCTCTCTCTATCCTACTCTGCGTGCTCTTCAGTACAATAAACTTTATCATCATCACTCGCTTTGTTTATAACATGTGTTTCCACCCGTATTAGGTTGTCTTGCCGACCTCGATACACTGGTGTGAGTGTGTGTGTGTGTGTGTGTGTGTGTGTGTGTGTGTGTGTGTGTGTGAGTGTGTGTGTATACATATATACCTACATACATACACATACAAACACACACACACACACATAATATATATATATATGTTTTTATACATACATACATACATACACACAGTACATACACACAGTACATACACATACAAACACCTATGTGCGTATGTGTAAGTATGTGTGCCAATGTGTGTGTGTAAGAAAAATGTAAAGATGGCTATTCTCTTCTCCATCCTCCTCCTCCTCCTCATCATCATCATTCCAGTTGTTTACATCACAATACAACTCTGCTAGCATTTCCGAGCAATATCCGTTGTACGGTTTTCTATCCACCCATCCACCCGTCCCTCCTCCGTCCAATGCCCTATTGATTAACACACTCACCGGTTCGATTTCCACTCATTTATTTATTTTATTTTTCTAAATTTTTCGTTACTTCTTGCAACCTCTTCAATAGTGACTCTATCCGTTATCGGAGCTACGTTCTTTTCATGTGTGTGCGCATGTGTGTGCGTCGGCATGCATGTGTACACACACACACACACACACACACATACACACACACACATACACTCACACACACACACACACACACACACACACACACACACCACACACACACACACACATATATACATATGTATATTCAAAAGTGAAATGAAATGAAGAAGAGCAATATAAAGAAATAAGACGATACCTGTTATTAGTTTTACGCTGAAGAAAGAAGGGATGTTTTGACGTTTCGGATTTATTGGAGTCTCGTGAGAAAGAGAAGATAAAAGAAGAGAGGGAAAAAGAAACAGAGAGAGGGAGCACTGGAGAGTACTAGAGAGACAATAGGAAAAATATATGGGGCATTTTCCTGTTCCCTACTCCAACTTATATCTACAATATTAATTTCAACCTGTTAAGCAGATCTCCATTCTAAACATCGGAAGGTCAATGTCAACTAGACATTACTGTTTTTTTTTACTGTTTCTGTTAATGTTGTTATTGTTGTTTGTTATGCTGCCGTTGTTGCAGGGTTAGGGTTGAGACCCATAAAAGGCTTCAGCACTTAAAAGATTTTCGTGCCCTCATGAATATAAACAATAATAATCCATAAAATAATTTATACTTTTCAAAAAGAAACAAAACTAACGGCAAAAGGAAAAATCATGTTTATTTCTGTATACTTCCATTTTATTTATCTTGCATATCAACTATTCTCCTATTGTTTTAAATGTAAATTCTTTGATCAGATCCTCGCTTTGACACCATGACACCAGTTATCATAGCGAATATTACTTTAGCAAATTTAAAGTGATTTCTTTTGTGCCGTAAACCTTTACCATTTCTATGGTGCCCCCCATCTTGCATGGTTAATCCAGCGCTATGTTTTTGTTGTTGTTCTGTTTGAAGTTTCATTTTTCTATCGATATCGATACAGTCGAATTGTTTTCCTGACAAAATGGTTGTGTTGTTCTATACTTGAATTTTTTAAAGTTTGAGTTGTGAGTTCAATACTGCCCCTATCATCTCGTGAAATTTCTTCCTCCCGAACCTTTTAAACTTTTTTTTACCTGAATTTCTCTGTCAGAATCAAACAGATCAACATACCATGTAAATTCGTTTTGTTTGTTTGCAAGAAAATATATAGAACATGGAGAGGCTGCATCGATTCTGCATGAAGCCATCAAGCCGAAGAATCAGTGGTTCGTGTTCTATGGGGTCCAATTTCGCAGGGCCCTTGCATCAGACTTTCACTCGGCCTGGATCAGACTTGTTCACCAAACTGAAAGAAATTCTAGTTCCTTTTAATCTAAGACAACACTAGAATCCATAAAATGTGCAAGAATATCGATACCAGAATATATAAGTGAACGAGATAACTGACTTGATAGTAATACCAGCTAAATCTCCATCTCTATAAAAATTTTAAAAAAGGAAGGATACCTTTAATAGTGTACAATGATTGAAAAATCGGTCACAGCCGGAGTGTTTTTGATGACAGAAATGTTGATCAAGTTGTAACAATGCAATATAACTCGAGTCTATTCTATTGGCATCGATAAACAAATACTCGGAGTATAGATCGAGATTTGAAGTCAGAAAAAAGCAGAGCTAGTATAAGACATTTAGTACGGCACTCTAGCATTTCTTTGAAAGCATTTAAAAAAAAATTAATTGCAGAAATTCTGAAATAAATGTGAAATCTATAAAAATCTGTTCGGATCACCGAATCGGTAGAATACTGGCGATTCAACAGAGAGGGTGGGGTTCAAATTCAAGGAGGCTACGTATGTCAGACCAAAGGCAAGGTGGTGATGCGAAACCTGGCAATGGATTAAGTCTACCACACAACAACGCTAATGGTTTCTCTGCCAGGCTTCAACATAGTTTCTATTTAACAGTTTCACCCACAAAGTTTTGGTGGGTACCAAGATTAACTTTGAGAGAATTTACTGAAATTATCTCCCTTTTTCATTTCTCGTCTGTAACACAGGCAAATCTCAACTAATATGTCATACAATAAATAGACCAATCCTTCAGTTATTTAGAGAAGAAAGTTTCAATTCAAAACGTCGACCAGTGAGACTGAAACCGAAACCTATTTTTACGAAGCAAATTCCTAACCTTCCATGACTTTGACAACTCCTGTAGTTGTGATATGGTAAGGAATACAGAATTCTGTTTGAGATTTTTAATAAAGAAATATTTATTTTTATAGTAAACAAAAAAATACTGCACGAATATTTAGCAATGGAACCCGGATCACCATATCCGATGCAAAAAAAAAAAAAAAAAGTGCAATTCAAGAATACGATCACGATAAATAGATCTGACCATTCAAAATTTCATGTGGAACCGGATCTAGCAACAGTTTCATCTTTGGCACCCTTTTTGTGAGCAGGATCACGACAGTAGCAGAACCAGCAGCTGGCCAAAGCGCAGTCACAACACAAAAACAATGGACGGACAGCGACTAAAACACACAGTGACCAGTTAACATCAAGAAATTCATGACAGCCACTACTATCACACCTAGCCTAAAAGCAATAAGCTTTCAACTATCTTGATGTTTGTCGTTCGTAGGAATGACAACGTTTTTTTGTTTACGATCAAAATAAAAAGTTTTTAAAATTAAAAGCCTCAAACAGATTTCAGTGTCCTTTATAGTAACAAATGGTGAGAATTTCATTGACAAACTGAAAGAATTCTTGAAAAAAAAGTTAATTATAATGGCCTATATCCTATCCTAGAGAAGATGTACACATAACAGCTGAAGAAAAAGAATTAGCAACGATCACAGGGACAGGTGTTAATATTTCTGGAAATGTCTGCATTCATTTTATGGCCTGTAGACTTGTGCCTCGAAAGGCTCATTGCCAGAATGAATACGCAGCAGACGAGGAATGTTCTAACGTTTTCGAGTTAACTTAAACTTTATTTCAAATGGCAATTTTTGCTCTCCTTCGTTTCTCGTTGCTTTCTCCACCCAATTGACAGTGATATGTTATATAGACACCTACATCTACTCCACCACATACACACACATACACTCACTCTCTCTCTCTCTCTCTCTCTCTCTCTCTCTCTCTCTCTCTCTCTCTCTCTCTCTCTCACACACACAAACCAGTTGTCCTTTGTAAAGTTCATACAATCACACCACTGTACAACTATTTACATTTTAGAATATAGGAATTGTTTTCTCATTAAATTTATTTTCCCGAACAATCACGTTTGGTATGCACAACGACACGCACACGTACATATATACACACACACACAGGTACACATACACAGATCTATCTGCGCAAATCCACAAACACATGCGCTTACACACATATGCACAGACATACACACGTACACACAACAAATCATACACACAGCAAATTCTGTAATTGTTGCTACAGTTAAATGTATTCATGTGTGTGTATGTAAACACACACACACACACACACACACACACACACACACACACACACACATACATATATGCATAAACACATGCATATACATTTCTATACAAAATTTTATATGTATTTGTATATATGTACTGCATGTGCGTACATTTGATGCATGTATATATGCATATATACGTGCATGTATAAAATGTCTGTGTGTACATGTATGCATATATACATGTGCGAATATTTGCATATATTTATATATATGCATAAATATATACATACATACATACTTACACACACACACACACACACACACACACACACACACACACACACACACACACACACACACACATATATTTATGCTTTTATGCTTTTATGCTTTTATTCTTTTAGACGTTCCAGCCCTAAGGCTGTGGCTATAAGTGTTCATGTGTGTGTGTGCAGATATACACTCTCAAACATACACAGGCACAACTAGAAAATTATATCACATGATAGAGGGCGTTGCTTGTAGCCCGAGGGTGACACATACATTTACTGGAACCACACGCGCATACACCATACACATATACATAAACATACGTGCGCACACATCACACGCACATGCTTATATACGCATATGCGTGCATACATTTGCCATGACAGTGCTTTAAAATCTTGCCACAACAGAAGAGAAATGCCGTTAACGGCTTCCTGGTAGAAAGGAACCATTTATTTTTAACAATATTTCGTAAACCTAATAAATTAATCTCTTTTTTTTGTTGTTGTTTCTGGTTCATTTTTACGAGATATCGTCAGAGGGGGTGGAAGCTGACGTGACCATTTGTCGTAGGCTCTGAGAAAGATGGAAAGAAATTCCCTTGAGACTGATTCTATGGCCCTATTTCTGCTTTTAAGAGATGAACACTGTTAAAACCCCTATGGACCAAACAGCGGTGTTAAACTAGGGAACAGAATCAGTCTGCAATCCAAGACTACGAAAACCCTTTCGATGGTCTTTCACAAGGTTTGGCTCAACGTCAAGCATCTGTAGAACACATTTGTTCACTGTGTCTTGCAGTGAATTTGAACTAATAACCAGATATTTGTGGAGGCAAAGCCAAATTCCCTGTCTGTTGAACAGGCAGACACTGAGTTTATCAAAATATAGAAATGGCGTCGCTTTTGCCAGATTTTCCTCTTTGTTCTTCTCTGTGTTTGCAACGAAATTATTTCAGAGTTTACAAGGTTTATCATAGAATTTTACTTTCGTTCATGACGAAAGTTGCTTCCGGTTTTCGTTATGGGAATGGTTTATTCTTCAAAAATGTCAATATTTTTTACTAACCTTACAACCAGTATAATTGACACATTTTCAACGTCTGGACCCTTGGGTGTAATGTAAACTATATTGACTGGCTTAGAATGCGAACCCACGACGTAACATATTGTCAAATCTCGTGCTGCACCTCTCACTCTCTCTTTTTCAACCACATTTCCCTCTCCTTCTTTTGCGCTTGTGTGTGTCTACATACGTAGACACACACACATACGTAGACATACGTACACACACACACACACACACACACACACACACATAAACGTGTGTTTGCATAAATGTTTGCGTATAGTACATGTATGTACGTGTGTATACGTACATGCATACATGCACATATACACCTACGCACATACATACATACCTACATAATACCTACATACATACATACATACATACATACATACATACGATGGGTTACCCAAAGGAAACCGGAATATTGTTTTATTCAGTTATTTTTTACATGTTTACACTTTTATCGCCTTCAAAGTATTCTCCATTTGAAGCAATGAATCGGTCCAGACGCATTTTCCACTGTTCGAAGTAGAGCTGGAACTCTTGCGAAGTGATTGCCTTTTAACGCCTTCGTCGTTTTTTTTCTTCACCTCTTCCGCATCTGAAAATTCCGTAGCACCAGCTTTCGTCACCAGTGATGACCTTTGAAAAGTGGTCCGGATCAACTTCCAACTGTTCAATTGTTCGGTGACTGTCCTCTAAGATCAGGTCATCAATTTTCATGATGTTTTCATTCGTTCGGGAGGTCGACGGTCGTCCTGAACGTGGTCGGTCTTCAAGCGACAAGTGACCATTCCTAAAGCGTGGAAACTACTCGTAAACTCGTGTTTTGCTCATGGCAGCGTCCTTGTAAGCTGTTTGAAGCATGACAACTGTTTTGGCCGCCTTTTTCACCAGCAGTAAATAGAATTTCATGGAAGCATGCTCTTCCTTCGTTTCAGCTATCGCAAAAATCGAAAAACAGGAGAAGCACTGCAAAACAAAGGCGCACTACGTCGTAGTACCACTTCATCAGACAACGCTGGTCGACAGACTGATGCCTGAGGGTTGCATCAAGTGGCTTCTCGCGGCAGAAACCTGAGCTACCACGGGTTTGTCCTACAAAAAGTTTCCGGTTACTTTTAGGCACCCCTTCGCGCGCGCACACACACAGACACACACACACACGCACACACACACACACACACACACACACACACACACACACACACACACACACACACACACACACACACACACACACACACACACACACACACACACACACACACACTGTGCATACAGTAATCCTTCGCCATATCGCGGTTCACCTATCGCGGTTTATCATTTAAGCTTACGTCGATTCCTCTGTGGTGTTGTTTTGCATTTATAATAAAAGTAAATATATAGAAATTATAAAAATTATAAAAAAAATATACAGTACAGTGCTGTTTCTACTTCGCGGATTTTCACCCATCGCGGTGTGTTTTGGAACGTAACACCCGCGATAATCGAGGGATTACTGTATAAGAGGTTCTAATCGAAGCTGTGTCGTCGTGTACCACATCGTTCACATCAATCCAATGTGTGTATTTAGATATTTTATTCGCATGAGATTAACATTTGAAATTTCTAGTGAATTCGATTTGGAGAGTAATTCACTAAAATCAAATGAGACGACTGGAATAAGTTTGGTATATTTTTAATTCCATGCTGCACATGTTTCATTACAGGATAGGAGTTACAAAGGTGCACATGTAGAAAAAAAAACATGTATAGGATCTCCTATCTGTGATTCTTCAAAGATTAAAAGGTCGTATTAGGTTTGGATGTCTGTCTCGTGATGAAACACGTGTAACATGCAATTAAAAAGAAACCAAATTTTTCCAGCCTTCTGTTACGATAGCCACATGGGTAGAGTGTTGCATTCACGATCGCGAGATCGTGGTTTTGATTCTTGGACAGTGCGGAGCGTTGTGTTCTTGAGCAAGACCCTTCATCTCACATTGCTCTATGATCGCTTCAACTCCTGACGTGCGGTACACCATGCTCTTGCTACAAGCAACCTTGAGTTAGTGGAATGAGCGAATGTACAGCACATACATTGGATCACTAGAAACAAATCATTTGTGCAGGACGTTCAGCAAAACTGAACACTCATACGTCGGCTTCGACTCGATATTCCATCGCGTATATATATATATAGCATCCGTCTCTTGTTTCTGACGAAGAGCTTTGCTCGAAACGTAAAAACTACCTTTCTTTTCTTCCCTGAGCGTCTACTAATACTTTGCATGTACCACGTCCTCGAGATTTTTTTCTCTTGTTTGTTCGTTTTTGGGGAATGTATATATATATATATATATATATATATATATATATATATATATATATATATATATATATATATATATATATATGTATGTATATATATAAAGGAGAAATTAAAGAAGGAAAATGCACACACTTTACATAGTTTTAATATATCTTATATTGTGTCTGTCGAGCGGTTTCGTTTTCGTTAATCACGACATAAAAATTTATTTAAATACGTATTTTCTTAAGAAAAATTTTTTTGTCTATGTTGTGTGCGGAGTTTATGAATGAATGATTCAACAAGTAGAAAATCTAAGGGGAGGTAATTGGTTATCATTATTATTGTGGACAGGGGGATAATTGTTCATCTTTCGGGGGAGGGGGGATATGTATATACACAAGAATTCAAAAACTAGAGTAGTGGGGAGAAATATCTAATCGTGAATTAAAATATGTATAAAATTGTCTACAACGGTTTTGCTATGGAATGGTGAAACTATTTTTTCGTTTTCTGAAAAGGCAACGTTTTGGACTTACGACACTTTTGCATAATATATATATATATATATATATATATATATATATAGATATATATATATGAAGAGTTTTTCTCAAGAACACAACGCACTGCCCAATCAGGGAATCGAACCTACGATTCCATCACACACACACACATATAAAGAGGCACATGAGCTCTTTATTAATGATTAGTAAAGAGGTTCTGTGCCTCCAGCCAGCAGGTCTGATGTGTCGCCTATATTGATAAGAGTAATAAGAGAAGTGAAGCCAATGGTTACTTTCTGATCGGTCATAACCAACGACTACATTACATACATGTACATATACATGTGGTTAGGTTGTTGCACTCACGATCGCTAGATCGTAGGTTCGATTCCCGGATTGGGCTGTACGTTGCGTTCTTGAGCAAAACATTTCATTTCACGTTGCCCAAGTGTCCCTTTTGATCAGGAAGTGGGTGTTGGCCTGCTCGCCTAGCACGCGGGGTGGCGTCATTTGAGGCTAAAACAATGCAAAAAGCGCATTGTGACCAGCGATGTGTAACAGCATCTGATAGCCTGATCGGTCACTGATCACGTGACACATGCACGCTCGCACGCACACATGCCCACCCCCACAACAGATATATATTAGCTGTGTGGTAAGAGGCTTGCTTTCTAACCACATGGTTCGGGTTCAGTCTAACTGCATGGCACCTTCGGCAAGTGTCTTCTACCATAACCTCGGACCGGCCAAAGCCTTGTGAGTTGATTTGGTAGACGGAAACTGAAAGAAGCCTGTTGTATAAATAAATAAATGTGTGTGTGTGTGTGTGTGTGTGTGTGTGTGTGCGTGCGTGTGTGCGAGACTGTGTTTTTCCCCCACCAGCGCTTGACAACAGGTGTTTTGTGTTATCGCTGTAACTTATCGGTTCGACAAATGAACCGATAGAATAAATGACGCTAAGGCGGTGAGCTGGCAGAATGGTTAGCACGCCGGGCGAAATGCTTAGCGGCATTTCGTCTGTCTTTACATTCTGAGTTCAAATTCCACCCAGGTCAACTTTGCTTTTCATCCTTCCGGGGTCGATAAATTAAGTACCAGTTGCGTACTGGGATCGATCTAATCGACTGACCCCCTCCCCCCAAATTTTAGGTCTTCTGCCTAGAATAGAAAAGAATAAGTACCAGGCTTAAGAATAGCAATAAATAATTTCTGGGGTCGATTCATTTCGCTGTCAAATGACTGAAACAAGGAAATAACAAAAGATGTATGTATGTGTGTGTGTATGTATGTGTGTGCGTATGTACGTATGTGTGTATATGTACGTATGTATGTATGTATGTATGTATGTATGTGTGTGTATGTATGTGTGTGCATGTATGTGTGTGTATGTATATATATATACATACACATATACATACATACATACATACATACATACATGAATACATATATACATGCACACTGTTTAATTTGTATTTCCTATGCAATCTATATTAGGGGATAATCCCTTCATTTCCTGTTGACGACTGACATTTCCAGTCCGTTCCATTGCTGCCACTCTCTCCTTTATCTCCCACAAGATGGACGCCGCCCTCGAGGAATGTCGTGTTTCTTTTGGCCAACCACATGACACTGTTTCATTCTGCTCCTGGCAACCATGCAGTCACGACTCAAAACTGAGAGTCAGCTGCAACTACTTCAGCCATGCAGTTACTGTTTAACTTTGTGTGTGTGATAGGTAAGTGTGCATGTGTGTGTGTGTGTGTGTGTATGCGCCTCTGTGTGTGTGTGCGTGTGTGTGTGTGTGTGTGTGTGTGTGTGTCATAGGTCTGTTGTAAGTTAATCTTGTCAAACTCAACATTTGACCTCGTAATGTTTGCGTATGCATCTCATTAGAGACCTACGTAAAATATGTATGCCTCGGCTGTCTCTTTGTATGTCTATGTAAAGACATACGTAGGTTTATGTTGGAAATGAATCTACGGCTTTCTCTTACTCGCCCCACACATATACACACACATATACACGCTCGTATATGTAATATTTGCTCACAACTTGAATTATAAGTGTAGACTAGTAACGTTGAAAGGGCAAAGATTAAACCCGTCTAACTTTTTAACCACATCATACACACTTCACACACTTGACACACACAACCCACACACACACATCACGCTCTCCACACACCCACTACGCTTCACACACTTTTTAAATGTTGCACATGGAAGAATGTTTTAACACTTGTCTTCTAGATCTGAATTTTTACTATTTGTTGTCTTGAGAAACATATATATGTACATACACACATACACAAGCACTTGATGCCTCAAATGCAACCGAAAATGTATATTATGACATAATTCTGTGGAAGATATCACACATGTGATTGGCCGTCGCCCAAAAATGTTCTCAAGGTACTACTTTCCTATGTGACACGACGTTGCCGCAAAAACAATATACACTGATACTATTCGGAGAAAAAGACTGTCCCGAAATGCATATGGAGAATCCTCCTGTTATTGAATAAGTACACAAATATCAGCACAAGGAATACTGGTGAAACATTCCCATCAAAATATATGTTAAGTGTAAGCAATAACAGGCCGGATATCATGGTTTGGGACAGACAAGAGTAAGTATGTATCATCATTGAGATCAGCTGTTCTGCTGATGTGAATATCTCTTTGAAAAATCAAAGAGAAAGAAAATAACTATGGACAATTGCTTCGAAACCGCCTCTATATCCGGATTATAAACTTACATTTATACCAATAATAATTGGCGCACTTAGTTTCGAGAGTAAATGCCCAAGTGGACAATCTAGATAAGATAAGGTTTTCATTACAAATACACTCTGTAAGCGGAACACTAAAAGCATGCAAGACTTTTTTCAAGTTTAAAATGTGACTTTTTTTTTATCTACATTCCAAAGATACAATCTTTGTTAAAAGCTGTTCCTTCCACAGAGGAAGATTTCCAATAGATTAAAAAAGAAGAGAACGTACATTAAAATCGTGAAAGGGAAAATCACCATGATCCACAAAATATGTTTCTCATAAACTTGAGGACGATGCTCTTATTAACAGGATGTTTAGAAGACTCTCTTGCACTGGTGGCCATCATCTCACATTTTGAAGGTTAACGAAGAACAGGAGATAACTAAAAAAAAAAATACTGAATGGTCAAAAGACACAGGAGGGGCCTTAAAAATTCAAAAGATGGACCAAAAATACATATTGCATCACATTTCTATTAACGATAATAAACAAATGATTAACAAATATCGTCAATCATCAATCATCAAGGTACCATCAGCCACTGTGACATGATGTTGTGATTAAAACAATTTACGGTGCCATTCTGAGGAAAGATTGTTCTGGAATAAATATAGACAACGCCTCTTCTATGGAATACGTACATATATGTGAACACAAAGAATATTGGTCGAATATTCTCATCAAAACTTCTACCTAGTCAAACATATCAAACCTGATTTAGAGTATTTTGGACGGAAAATAAATATGCACAGCCAGAGATCAGTCGTCCAACATATGTAAATATATTTCGTTCAAAATTGGTGAGGAGGAGAGTGTTTACGGGCAGCTGCTTCGAAACATATTTTCTCTGCCCTGATTATAAATTCGCATTTATAACAGTCATTATTGGGTCATTTGGTTTTAATAGTAAAAATTTACGTGAAAACCATGAAAAGCTTTTGGTTTCCAATAAAGAACTGGATTCGTTAATACATACTTTACAAATACAGAGTCTGGAAGTGGAACAGTAAAAATCTACGATACTTTTCCAGAGTTCAGCATGTGATAATTATCATTCTTCTTAACCAAATTTCGGTGCTGGAGATATGCTTCTTTGTTAGAAACCAGTTCCTTTCTTCTAAAATGAATTCAAATAATTATAAAAGACATACAGTTCTTTAGTTCTGTTTCTGTTGCTCTCTCTCTCTCTCTCTCTCTCTCTCTCTCTCTCTATCTCTCTCTCTCTCTCTCTCTCTCTCTCTCTCTCTCTCTCTCTATCTCTCTTTCTCTTTCTCTGTCTGTCTCTGTCTTTGTCTCTCCGTCTCCCTTCATGTATATCCAATCTTTCAATTCTTCCATTTCTTTCTATAAAAACAAAAGAAACACAGCTAAATCCAAAAATAAAAAACAAAAAAATTCCATTCATGGAATTTAGACATATTTTCACTATTCCACTTACTGATTAAGTTAGTAGAATACGTATTTGAAGATCATATCTTCTAATATGTAAAACTTCAAAGTTGTCCTGATTATTGCTTAAACTTTTCGAAACCCAACAAAATATATAAATAAATTACACATACATAAATTTATAGCCTTTGTAAATTACTTGTAGGTTGACAAAACATTTCGAAATAAATATTCTCTTTCTCCCTATTTTGAGTGAAATATTCCCATTTTCTGGGCAGTCAATTAAACCCCACAAAATTAGATTAGTGCAGTTTGCTCTAATCTAATTTTCAACAATGTTTTTCCCTTTCTCTACAATTATGTCTGACTGTTTGTGTTAAGCGGATGTTTTGAGGGGATGTTCCGCTAATCGCCTTTCAGCCAAACTATATAAATATGCATCTAATATGAGTAGTGAATTTTTATATGATTATCCCTGTGCAAACCTTTCTATGGAATTCGATATTGTTGTAAAAAGACCATCATGGCGGCATAAAAAATAGTTTGACAACATTTTAGGGCTCAGCTGCTGCTGATTATAGTGTAATGCTTTTCAATGAAATAACAACTGAAATAGTAGGTCGCGTGTCTGGGGAGTAAGGACTTCGCTCTTCGATTGCAGAAGCATACGTTCCAAAGTAATGGAGTGGTTGTGAGTCCAAAAGAAGCTAGACTTCTTAAAGTTGATTTCGTCCTGCTTGTCACGGTGAAAATTTTTCACTAATAAGTTTAGTTTTTCTTTTTTACTCATGTCTAAAATATCCTCCATGCAGATCTTTATTAAGGTATATCCATGTCTGGAGTGTCCCAGCCGTTAAATTCTTCTTAAAATTTTCACTAGTAAACTATAACACAATATCCTCTTCACTTCATTAGTTTATATCTTCTCCCTGCTCTTGTTTAATAAACGTTGTCCATGCAGTGCCATATTGTATTGGTTGTTCTAAACCCATTCCTCAGTTGACTGTCTGAGAGACAACCAGTCGGTATCATTATTTCAGTAGCGATGTTGTTGTTGTTATTGCTGGTGTTGTTTAGTGCCAGATCAATTCAAATTCTGTAAATCAGGGGTTCTCGACGATGTTTTGCCTATGGATCCACCCCCCCTTTTTTTTTTACCATACTGACGCCCATAGCTATTCGATGCTTTAAAAAATCCCGTTATATTTTCATAATTAAATATTATTAGGAAATGTATGAAAAACAAATTAAATATTTTGTGTATCGTTGAAGCATACGCAATTTATTGAACATAAAATGTAACAACAAAATCTTATATGGAGCGCCAAGGGCCTTATGGACTCTGGTTGAGAATCACCGCTATAAATATGCCATCAGAGTCGTTCCATTTGTGAATGTACGTGATATTCTCCTCATAGAATATCGCGTATATTACGTAATTGCTCATTGATTCACTACGATATAACATTTAAGTGCATTTGGCTGCTCTTACACTTAAAGGTCGATGCTTAACAATATAAAACGTATACCAAAATATAAATGTTAGAAATATAATATACTAATACGTACCAAATACATAATATATACTAAGATTGGAATGTTTAAGGTTATTATATTAAATCTAGTTAAGGTTGCGAGCTGGCAGAATCGTTAGCATGTCTGGCGAAAGGCTCAGCGGCATTTCGTCCGTTCTGAGTTCAAATTGCGCCGAGGTCAGCTTTGCCTTTCATCCTTTCGATGTCGATAAAATAAGTATCAGTCAAATATTGAGGTTGATGTAATCAACTTATCGCCGCTCCACCCCCACCCACCCAGCCAAAATTGTTGGCCTTTAAATCAAGTTTAATAAGGAAAACGGGACATTTGCTGATGGAGTGTCTCAACCCTGAGAGCCGAGTAAAATACATTATAAAGTTGGAACTGAGTGGCACTTTAAGTTTCGCCTAACAGCTTCTTCAGCCAATATATTTATTTATTTATTCTTTCTTGTCAGAGATCCCAGAATGTCTCCTCTATTCTTGCTAAATTTAATATTTATCCGTTAATTAATCTCTGGCTGAATTATTTTCCCCATCTTCTCACCCTGTCTCTCCTCTCTGTATACTTATCACTCTACTTCTCCCCCCCCTTTTTTTTCTCTGTCCACCAGTTATCTCCGTTGTCTCTATTACTCTTTCTTCCCTCCCTCTCCCCTCTCTTTTTTGCTTTCCTCTTTACTTTTGTCTTATTCTCTCTTTATAAATTTTTAACGATAATCCTATCTGTCTGTCTGTCTATCTGTCTGTCTGTCAATTATTTCTCGACCTGTCTTTCATAATCTCTTTCTTTCTCTCTCACCCTCACTAATTTCTGTTCCGCCTTCTTGCATGTCACCCCATAATTAATTACACCACACCACGTGACATACACACATCACTGTTGGTGTAAAGGTCAACTAAGTGATAGTCAATCTACCCCCACACCATCAATGTGCTGTGTCCCCACCCCCACTCTCTCTATTCTACAATAGTTTGCTAACACCACCTCTTCTTCTCCACTTCCTCCTGCTCCTCCTCCTCCTTCTCCTCCTCTTCCTTCCCCTCCTCCCTCCAAACCAAATTTCCCTACTAAACTCTGCAACGTAATCCTTTTTCCCACCAAACTTGTCTCCATTGAATCCCTCCAAATTTTCTCTATAATATTTCCTCACCATATCTTCCAACCATACTTTCCTTATAACATTTCCCCCCACCCCCACCCCAAAATGTATTCCTCAGACATTACACCAACATAGGTTCAGGGTGTAATATGAAAGTTCGGATACTGGTGAGAGTCGTCTGCTCTGGCAACAATTAGCCACAAACGGAATTGGGTGAGTTTGATTTACGTAAGGGTGGGGAATCTAACATTGCAGAACTTTGCCCTCCGTGTGACGATCAGGAAGAGAGAGAAAGAGAGAGGGGGGAGATAGAGGGGAGAAAGAGAAGGATTGAGAGAGAAGGGGGAGAGAAGAGAGAAAGAAGAGTGGTGTGAGAGGGTCGAGAGTGTGGAGTGAAGCTTGAAATGGAGTGAGGAGATAGAAAGAGTCAGTGTCTGACGGTTTTCGCATCAATGGTTCGGATCTCATCAAGCGTCCAATCAAGCAGCCAAAACGTTGGTATGAGTACTGGCACTGCAAACACATTGTGGGTCACTGTTGTATTGAATGCAGAGAGTTCTGAAGTCCAAATTCTCTTTATTCGGCTTTAACATATTTTTCGTGACACATGTTATGTTACAGATATCATTGTAAGATATATTTTCATCCACCCCTAGATACCTGTAACATTTCTCGTCAGATACAGGGGAGATAGTCAAATCATTGATGGAGATGTTACTAATCTGGTTTATAGTTTCCCCCCTTTTCACAATTATATAACAACATTTATCCTGACCAAATTCCAACCCTACATCCTTTGAGAATGTTGTAACTAGGTCAAGGCTCATTTTCATCTCCTGCATATTCTTTGAATAATGTTTCAAGTCATCCACAAAAAACAGTGTGTAATTTTGGTATTTCCGTTTCCTTGTGAACCAGTGAGATATCCTTCAGATTTCCTTAACATGAATGGCAAGGGGTTTACAGAAAGTATAAACAACATCACAGAGAGGCTGTCTCCTTGGAATATGCCTTTGCGATACTGTATTCTATCGGTGATAATACAGTCACTCCCTGTGTTTAATTTCAAGATGGTGGCCCATGATGAAATAAGGTCAGTTATGGCTTTGACTATTCTCACTGGAACTTTAGCAATTTGAAGGGCTTCTAGCATCCATGAATGGGTAACAGAGTCAAAGGCTTTCTTATAGTTTAGCCACATTGAAGCTAGGTTCCTTCTATGATCTCGCACATTCTGACATCACAGTTTTGTTGATTAACAATTGCTCGGCACATCCCTAGATTCCCTTCTTCCCAGCTTCTTGTTCTGCTGTGATAATGTTATTGGTTTCACAATGGTCTTGGAGGAAGAGGTTTAAACATGCTGTATATATCTTATACATTAAGTTCTGGCATGCAATTGGCCGGTAGTTTTTTTTCCATGTGGGTGGTTCTGCATTTGGGGATCAATTTTGTCTCTGTCATAGCTAACCAGTGTGGTATGTTACTGTTCCCAATAAGAACTTGCTGGTACAAATTGATAAGATATGGTCAGTAGAATGTTAGCTTCTTGTACCAATATCCAACAATCAAGTCTCTTTCGGGTGCTTTTCCATTCTGGAGTTTCCGGTTGCAAGAGTTTCCCCATCAATGTTGTATGTCTTGGATGTAACGTAGAAACAATAACTTCTTCGGATTTATTCCAGTCACAGTGAGTCGTGGTTAAATTCTTTCTCTTCACTCCAGATTTTCCTCCAGAAGGAGTCTATGTCTTTTGGTGAAGGAGTTTCCGTGATGTTTACTGCTCCTCCTCTCATGTCTCTGTATACTGCTGCCTGGTTGCAGTTAAATTTGTTGTTTATTGTTCTTCTCTCGGTTGTTCTCTTTTGGACTTTTTCACTGACAGCTTTTAGCTCCTGTTTGAGAGTAATCAGTTTGTAATTGAGTGTCCCCTTTTTGCTGTCTCCAAACATCATTTCTACTACGTAAATTGGTATATCCAATAACTTAACACCACTGTATGCGGTGGCTACATAAGCAATGTGTTCGGAGGCAATAGTGAGTTAGATGAGTGCTGATGAAGGGGCAACAACCCCTGAAATATGGTATATACACTCGTTACTCACTTTTGTCTTCGATTACATTAAATGGTTACATCTGACGTCTCGATACGAGACGTTGTGGCAAAAATCAGTGCTGGTTATAAGTTCTAAAGAATATCTGTAGAAATAAGCTTAACAAAATAGAAAGAAATGTCTTTCTGACATTGTTGATCTCAGCACCAGGACAATGTTGCATTATGTTTGCTTATAAAAATGGCGTTCAACGGAAGATTCAGGCAAAAAGTAAAAGGCTACTTTTTTGGAAACTGCGATAGCTTTTCTCTCAATGTGATTGGGTTGCTTGCTGCTAACTACTATGTATTGATGATAACGTTTTCGGTACGATTTTGTCGCTTTATTTACACTTTTCTTACTCATCTCTTCATTGGCAAAAACTGAAAGAAGCCATATTTAATAGTAGTGAAATCTGAATCTAAAACTCGATAGCGTTACTGAAGAGTGTTTGAAGTACTTCATGAGAACTTTGAAATTCTCGTTGTAGATTGGTAAAGCAAATGGAACTGTTGTTGGAAGAGGAGATAAAGTATCTGTTGAATCCAGTTATAAAATTCTATTTCTTAGTTTCCGTTTGGATTTTGGCATAACATTTCGGATGAATCGTGTTCAGAAGCGACACGAAGATTATAACAAGCTTAATGGTGCTTGTTGTTTAGAGACTTTTCGAGATCAGTTTTAAAGCAGTTTAGGATCGTTGACTCATGGTCACTTGAAGTTGGGCTGAAACTTCGTGATGATTATGATAGCCAAGTCATAATCGTCCACGTATAATAATTAGCAATGTGTTTTTGTTCGTTGTCGAACAAAGAGTGTGGATGCAGGAGGCTGTCAAGTGACAAATAGTGAGTGACGGTAGGAGATGCAAAAGAAAAGCACAGAGGCGTTTTAGACAAGAGTGGTCGATATATTCTGTCAGTGTTGGAATCTCTGATCTGATGTTCACAATTCGCTCCATTAGCTTACAGCCGTTTCTGCTATAGATGATGCACAAGCATGCAGTTTTAATGAATTTGATTTCGCAATTCTTTAAATAATGGATATTATGCTCTGTGCTCGACTAACTCTTTATTCTGAAGCATATGTATATTGTGTTTTAAAACCAGGTCATTTAGTATCGCTATGCCCAAGCGAAATATATGCACACACACACACACACACACACACACACACACACACACACACACACACACACACACACACACACACACACACACACACACACATACACACACACACACACATGTATTCATATATGTATATGCGTATACATGTGTGTGTGTGTGTGTTTGTGTGTATGTGCACGTATATACTTATGAGGACCAGGTTGACTCTGACAAAGTTTTGGCGTACTAGCTGTCGTTAACTGCTCTAATACATAACTTTCACAATAAAATAAACATATTTTTTTAGGGTGGCACGTTCTTAGGAACAATCAGATTGTTTAGATTAAAGGACCCATAATAAGAAAACTGAGTGAGACCAACAAGCATGTATACCTATATACATACAACTATATATACATGCATGCACGCATACTTAATACACAAACACACACATGCATACATTCTATATACTTATATCCATCCACACATACATAACGTATATATATATATATGTATATTGTGTACATATATGACTGCTTGATATTCTGTCTGAAGAGTTTCTAATAAATGTCTTACATGTTTCTTCCACACGTACAATTTTGTAAGTCCTATTAGTAAAAGAAACACATGTAATGGTGAATAAATAAAACCCAAAACGTTTTCCAATCTCCTGTTCACACACACACACACACACTGAAGTGTAACTTGAAGTGTAACTTGAAGTGTAACTTGAAGTGTAACTTGAAGTGTAACTTGAAGTGTAACTTCTCTTCGACTCGTGACTGTTATATCACGTCATCTCTTGAAGGTTATGTCCTTGTCTTCCAAGAACATGGGATTGCCATGAAACATTTCAGGATTCCACTTGTAATGTCGATTAGGTCAGTCTTCATCTGCTGAATAGAATTCAATCAAAGTTATTATTTTGATTCGTGGAGAACTGGACAGAATTGACTGTTCTAATGTTTCGGTTGTTGTCCTTCTTCGGGGTCGGGTGTGGAGGGCAAAGGGAAGAGGAAAGATGAGGATAAAACTGAAAGATGCAGTAAAAAAACAAATATAAAAAAAAAAAAAAATCATCGCAGGGGAAACAAAATTATCCACGTGGAGTTAGTCTGCATGTTGGGCGTTGACTGACCGGAAGCTGGGTGATGGGCGCTGAATGAGGTTGTTTCAAGAGATATTAGTGCAAGAAGTGGCATAGGGGTGTGTAAATGTTAGTGTGTGGGGCGTGTATGTGAGGGGGCGTGGGGGCATGTGTGGAGCGTGTGGGTGTGTGTAAGAGAGAGAGAGGGAGAGAAAGCGAGAGAGAGAGAAAGAGAGAGAAGGAGAGAGAGAAAAAGAGAGAGAAAGAGAAAGAGAGAGAAGGAGAGAGGGAAAGAGAGAGAGAGAGTTGGTGTGTGTGTGAATGTCAGTGTATTTGTGTGTGTGTGAGAGAAAGAGAAAGAGAGAGGCCATGTAGGAATAGCATTTCGAGTCTGTCTGCCTGTCTGTCAGTCAGCCTTTGTACCTGTCTGTCTACCTTTCTGTCTATCTATTTATTTATCTGTCCGTCTGTGTGTCATCTATCTATCTATACATATACACCCATCTAAACCCCCACCACAACCCAAATCTCTGCATACACTTATAAAAAAGGGACAATCCTCAGCCCTTTGGCTCCCAAAGCTTCTTTTAATTGTCCGGATTTCTGCCTCACCGATGCTTTGTTAATATCCAACTCCATTGATCTGCAAATTACCCACAGATTAAATCATAACTTCAGGCCTATCCTGTTTCTATAGAAACGCGTCTTTCCCCAGTGACCACCCCTGTGGATTTCTTATAGCCGTTTTGTATTTTCTAATCAGCTTTATGAGCATCCGCCATAAGAATGATAATCCGTCTGACTCTCTCTCTCTCCCCACCCTTTCTGTGTATATATACGCACATACACATGCACACGCACACATACATTACGTGTGACTGTGTATATGTATATTCAGTAATGTCTCAATATACGAGTTAATTTATTCCCGGAAATCGCTCGTAAAGCGAAAACTCGTAAAGCAGAGCAATAATTTATCATAGTAGCAATGTTATAAATCGTAATTCATTTCCAGAAAAATATTTTATCTATAAAATTTATAATGCTTTTAAATAAGTGGCAATAAAACAACAGTAGAGTGTAAAGAATATTTTATGTAAAGTAAAAAGGATGTCAAGATCATTTATAATATAAAATATTATTATTATTATAACCATTTTTTGAATCACTTTCACTCGCACTAGACTAGCACACACCATCACTTGTAGATGCGATCGCCGATTCACAAGCACTCGTAGACAGACTTGTAGATTTCTTTTTTAAAACACAAGTCTAGAGTTGCTTGCTTAGAAGAAGCTTTTTTTCGCTCTCCATAAATTTCTCGGTATCAGTGACCGACAGAAAAGGTATGGAAGAAGTCTGCAAAGCCTTGTACACGAACCTTTTTAAATCGAGAGCAGTGGTCGCGCCTCCGTCGTTGGAAAGCAAAGGAGAGAACGTGCCATCCATTCTGATCAGTGAAGTCGAGAGAGAGCCCTCAAGCTGATGAACAAAGGGGAAGTACCGGGAAAAGATGGTATGACATGGCAGGGAGAAGTTGTGGAAAATCCTCGCTCTACGCATCAACCGCTACCTAGGGGAAGAGTCAATACTTTCCCAATGGAAAGAATGGAATACAATCCGGCTGTACAAGAAGGGCGATAAGGAAGATCTTAAGAACTATCGTCCTATCTGTCTACTGTCTCATATTTACAATCTCTTCACGAAGATAATCGCTGAGCAGTTATATCAACTGGATGAGCAGCAGTCATGAGAACTGGTAGGGTTCAAAAAGAAGTACAGCACTATAGATCATATTTTCACTCTAACGCATTTGCTGGAACGAGTGAGACAGTACCAGTTGCCTCTGTATGTTGCGTTCATTGATTATGAGAAAGCCCTCGACAGCAAACTCTCAGGAAACAAGGTGTGACTACGCAGGGAGGCGAATACCAGGGGCACAACGAATATGGCCCTGCTATCTTCACCAGTGAATTTTCCGGTGGAGAAAGACGATTTTTGAACAGACTGTCATCAATGTACAATCTCTTCGACACTGCCATGGTGGCTAAACTTTCTCCTCTCTGATTTCTCTCGCCGAGTTCGAATCTTCTCACGTACTTCTCACCTTTTCCGACTTTGGCGTTGAAATCTCCCAACATGACGGTGAATGTAGAACTGGTCGCTAGAGCATGCTCTGGGTCAAGATAGAATTCCTCCACTTCTGTCGTCGCTGGCACAGGTGGGAGCGTACGACTAGACGATCTTCAAGGTCGCTTTCTTCGTGATTGGGACGTTTAGCACACCTATTCGTGTAGAAACGAAGTGACAAGAGATGACATTCTCAGCTCATTCCTTGCTGATCACAAAACCTACGCCACCGATTGCTCTGAGACCTTCTGTGCAACCCAGTCTCAAGATGCTTCCGTTCGTGAGTGTGGTGAGAATTCACTCCCAGCCCTTCCTACCGGCTTGGCATCTGTAGTCCGAGGCTGTTTATTTGGCTATTCGCAGCTAATCTCCATATCTGGAGGCCGTTCCCCTATCCGCCATCTAGGGACGCGTCCGATGGCCTACACAAGCACACGAGACATACATACATACTGTAAGGTATTTCACACAATTATTTTCTCGTACCGAAAGGTTTTGTGCGACTGACTTTATCCATCGGCAAGCCAGCGAGTTTGAAATGAATTATACGCATATGTCTATAGATATGTATGTATGTATTTATGAACATATGCGTATAATTCATTTCAAACTTGCTGGCTTACTGATGCGTACGATGGATTAAAGTCAGTTACACAAAACCTTTAGGTACGAGAAGATAATTCTGTGAAATAACTTACAACTGTAACAAGCTCTATAAATTTAGAACACTGATGTGTATTGAGCACTTCTAGGTTTTTGCCTAGAATACACAAACCACAAAATACTGTTACTAACGGATTGCTACTTTATACAGAAAAAATGTGACAACTGGAAGAGACAGCGGTTAATTTTATGACTATTTTAAAATGTCTGTGATAGTGAAGTCTTTAAAACTTATTTATTGATATTCTTTGATTTGTGTTATTTTACAGACTTCTTAATACTTCCTCCCATTTGTAATTTCCGGAAGTTCATCCGAAATCTCCCGTGAACTATTTGAGACGAGAAAATGCTTTTTAGCGTTTTTAATCTGTATGGCACAACACGTTGTCGTCTTGCATTTCGTCACGTTTCGTAGTAACGATTTAACTGCAAAAATGGCAGTAAATTTCACTATCATTTCTTCATATATAACTTGGTTAATAAAACTACCTTTCTACGGAAATCATTGGAGTCGATTTTATTAGGCTTTTTGTTAACAGACTTCAGTTGAAATACACCACTTCTTTTATAAAAAACAATGTCTTAATTTTGAAAAATTTAGTAAAAAGATTTAGTAAAATAAGTTTGCTATTATCAAGCTGATTATTTTAGAAGTTATAGAAAGGATTACTGAGTTTGTATTTGGAACGTAAATTTATCATGAAATTGTGATGGAATATTTTAATTTAGGTAATTTTAATGAAAGTTTGTAGCATAGAGCCAGAAGCGATCTCAGGTAGTTTGGTGGCAAAAGAGTTAAAGAATCTTGCTGGTTGTAAAACCTATTCGAAACTTTGGAGACTTTATATCGCTATCATTTCATAGCTAAATAAATCGAATTAGTAATTGTGAGTCTTCAAAATCCAAATTGTCAGTTGTTGAATTAAAAGGTAAGCAATAGGCGAAGGCGTGGCTGTGTGGTAAGAAATTTGCTTCCCAACCACGTGGTTCCGGGTTTAGTGCCAATGCATGGCAACTTGGACAAGTGTCTTCTACAAGACCCTCGGGCCAACCAGAGCTTTGTGAGATTTAATAGACAGTATGTACACACACATACATATAAGAATACTTTCAATGTGGCTCCCGATAAGCAGTAAAAGTAATTACCCAATTAACGACGGGTTTTACTGCCAGTATATATATATATATATATATATATATATATATATATATATATATATATATATATATATATATACACATAGAGAGAGAGAGTTAGAGGGATTTAGTTGGTCGACCATTGGGTTCCAAGATCATAGCTAAGGCTAGATCTAGGGATCTGTGTTAGGGTTCCGTTATAGCATGTATGTATCATATTAGAAGAAGAATCAAAACGTAGGCAGAACGAGTATCTCAAGCCATTTAGAATACAGACTTCAAATTCACTTTAACCTAATTAAATTATTTTAAATGACTTGTGATACTCGCTATGCTTTGGTTTTGATTTTTCCTCTAATATAACGCGTGTGTGTGTGTGCGTGTGTGCGTGTGTGTGTGTGTGTGTGCGTGTGTGTGTGTGCGTGTGTGTGTGTGTGCGCGCGCGTGTGTGTGTCTATCCTCCAACCACTGCTTGTTAGTTTGTTTACTTCTTCGTAACATAGCGGTTCGGCAAAAGCGGTTTGGAATAAATACGAGGCTTTAAAAAAAAAGTACTTAGGTCGATTCATTCGACTAAAAGTCTTTCAAGGAGGTACTCCAGTATGGTCGCAGTCGAATCACTGAAACAAGTAATAAATATATATAAAAGACAGCTAACACTAGACAGAAAGGATAATCCTGTACGTGTTAAAGGCAGCAACGCTTCAACACTGGCCAACTCCGAAACAGTATTCAACCTAATTCTTCGCCTCCAACCAATTTACCAGATTTTTAAATGACTCAAACTTGGCTAAAGTGCTTAAATGGGTTGCGTGGGGTGGGGTGGGGGGGGGGGAGAGAATAATTCTTGTAGCGAGTTTTAGTATATGACTAATAATTACATTTTGTAATTATTATGTTGTTTGCTTTTAGTTTTTAGTTTTGCTCATCTTGTTTATATTTGCAACTAAATGGAGCGGAGAAATCAATATGGGGCGCTGGCCAAATTATCGAACAATACAACAAACTAACATTATATATATATATATATATATATATATATATATATAGATATGTGTGTGTGTGTGTGTGTGTGTGTGTGTGTGTGTGTGTGTATGTATGTATGTATGTATGTATATAAAGGAAACCCTAATTCACTTCTGGTAAAACATTGCAATATTGAAATAAATAATTCATTAGAAAAAGGAACAATTGTTGTGAGAGGAGGAGGGGAGGGGACGCACAGACGCGTGTCTGACATCAGCTGTGAAATATGTGCGACTACGGAGTCAGTCGAGTTGATTGTTTCACACAAACATGGAATTGTTGCAATAAGAGGACGACTTTCAATAATGTTCGCTCTTCAAACACAAGAGGAAGAAATACCAATAACTGCGGAAGTAACGCATTCCAGAGATGATATCCGGTTGAAACATCCGTAATTATTAATGAATAACAGAATTGATAGAATAATGGACAACATGTCTTGTAGTATTTACATTCTGTGTTCGAACCCCACCGAAGCCAACGTTAGCTTTTTATCCTTTCTCGGGCCGGCCAAATACTGGGAGACGCAAATGACTTGCTCCCTCCGCTGGCTTTGGGCTAAAATTCACAAATTGTTAATATTATTATTTTTCTTTTTATCTCAAGTTTTGTTGAAACTCTTGGATTCTTGCATGCGTAGCGGACTTGCTATCTGCAGCCTACGGTACCATGCTATCCGTTCTTTTCAACTATTTAATATTTTCCTGATTATTCTGGCCGTTTTAAGGAGGCAAACTTTTCGTAACAGTTCTACTGGAGACTCTATTCCAATTTCCTCTATATTACCCTTGATGCCTTCTGATACTGTTCCCAAGGACCCAACAATAATTGGCACTATCTTCGTCTTCCTCATTTTCCATAGCCGAGCTATTTCGTACTTAAGAGGTTTGTATTTATCTATTGTTTCGCCTTCCTTCTTGACTATTCGTGGGTCAAAGGAGCACGCAACATCAACTATATAGTATATGTGGTGCATCTTGTCCACCACCACTATGTCCTGTCTGTTATGTTCTAACGCCTGATCTGTTTGGATTGGGAAATCCCAAAGGATTTTGCTAGTCTCTGACTCTGCCACTCTCTGCAGTCTGTGCTCATACCATGTCTTGCCTCTCTCTAGTCCCCTGCTTTTTGCACAGTTTTCAATGAAGCACTTTCGCTACCTTATCATGTCGCCAAAATTTGTTGTGGTTTGGGGCAAGTTCAGGGCATTCGTTCACGATACGGGCAATGGTTTCGTCCACTCTATTACAGATACGGCACAGCGGAGGCACTTATTCATTCCTAAGGTTGACCCTCCAATTCGTTGCCAAAAGCTGTCTTGTGCTGCCACTATAATACTTTCAGTCTCTTTTTTTTCAGTTTTTCTTTTTTTAGCCCATCCTACCCATGCCATGCTCAGGTTTGTGTGTCTTCTCTTGCAATTTCTGATAATTAGATTGCCAATTAAGAGCTGACCCTTCGTTCCCCGACTCCTCTTTCGACACCCTCTCTGTTCAGTAGGTAGCAACCCACTTTTTTCTAAATATCTATACATTTCACCGACCAAAGTACCTGACAATAGTTTCCACATTAGCAGAAGACACGTTACTGGTTGAAAGTTGGATGCAACGACTACACAAGTATTTCATAAATTGAAAGTTGTCCTAAATAAAATATCCTATATTAGTTATTTTAATGTATTTACCGCCATCAGTCCACTTAAGACTACAAGTGTGAACAATTTTCGAAAGTGGTTTCGAAAATTTCAAGTTATTTGCCAAGGTTAACAATGCAAGGTCAACAACCGGTGGCCAAAACTGGGCCAAAATTCATCAAACAACAATGAATTGCTTACTTTATTCGTTTACCGTTTCGTAACCCACACAGAAAACAATCGCTGACAAAAATGCAGTTCTTTTTTTCTTTTTCTCTCTCTCTTTCTCTCACACACACTCTCTCTCTCTTTCTCTCACACTCTCTCTCTCTCTCTCTCTCTCTCTCTCACACACACACACACACACACACACTAGTCATTCATTAAATGCATTTCTGTTAACTTAAATGAGTCAGCTTTCGGAATTTGTGAGTCACTCGCCTGTAGATTGCAACAAAGTACAATAGTCCCTTCGTTGGTCGATTATTTGAATGTAAAGCCCCGTGTTGGCTCCAGAGCCAACAGCAGGAAAGGAAATTAATTGACAATGAGAGGGGAGGTTCGGGGGTGCGGGCTGGCAGAGTACAACCCATCTATGTTTCCCCATCAATTATTTCCATTGTCTCCATAAACCTTTTTCAAAGTTAACAATGTAGATCTTTATCCGAAACAGTTGTCCCAAATGTAATTCCCTGGAACCTTTGCTAACCAAACACCTCACATCCTAAGCATCAAAACAGTGCCACCCATTATATACCTGATCTAAACCTCCCATTTCCAAAATATTTCAAACCATTAACTGGCAGAAGAGAAAGTTCGACAGGTATTGGTTTCAAAATATTGACACTAGGCCAGCAAATTCGGGGGGGGGGGATTCAATTACATCGACCCCTCAGTCCTCACTTTATCTGCCCCGAAAGGATGAATGGTTAAGTCGACCTCCACGGAATTTGAACTCAGACCTTAAAGACGGACGAAAAGCCGCTCAGCATTTTGTCCGGCCTCCTAGCCATTCTGCCAGCTCGCCGCCATCAGCTCTACAGATATTAATGTTGGTCAAACTTTGGTATAATTCTTTTATGAACTTCAAGAAATATAGGTTTCTGGGTTCAATCCCATGGAGCGACACCTTTGGCTGGTCTGTTCGAACCTAGCAACGGGTCTATCAAAGTTTTGTGAATCAAACAAAAGAAAATTGTGTTGTCAGGGGTTGGTGGTGGTGGTGGTGGGGGGCCTGTTATTGTCTGATAGACTTAATCCATCCTCTACACACACACCACTTGGGTGTTGGGGGTCTTTTGAAGGATCACTCTATTGCAAGCTTTAAAATAAATTTTCGCTTTCTGGATAATCGCCACCTGTCAGTTTTGGGAACCCAAGAAATTATAACAAACCTCTGATCTTCCCTCGGCATCCATAATGGATGCAACTAAAATGAGAGTCCAGAATATTTTGCTGGTTTAATCACATTTGTCAGCAGTCCTCTTCATTAACGTTACTGTTTATCCGGCATTTCGATTGGGTTGATGTCAAAGGATACAAGAGGTAATCATCCAACCGGCTATTTCGGATACATACATACATACACGTGTGTGTGTGTGTGCGTATATATATATATATATATATATATATATATATACGCACACACACACACACAACACACACACACACACACATATATATATATACATACATATATAATACATAGATAATATTTTCATAAACAAACCCTAAAGGCTTTGTGAGTTATGGAGAGAAAGCTACTATATATATATATATATATATATATATATATATATATATATATATATATATATATATATACGGATCTAAAAAGGTTTGATCCAAAATTGCTGGTACTCCGAGAGTTTTAAGCGTGTTACTAATTTTCAGCCATTTTGAATTTGAATGAAAGTTGATTGTTATTACTGCAACGTGGGCTGCGATTGGTCGAGGAAGGTCACGTGTTGTCGTGGTTTGGTGTAGGTATAACCGTGTATCAGTGACGACAGTTAGTTTGAAAACACCGCATGGTGACAAGAAATACACCACGTGGTGGACAGGAAATCGACCGCGTTGTAGACAAGAAATCGGTCAGGTTGTTGAAGAGGGAGTAGGAAGGGGCAGTACGCGCAAGTATATTGTTGTATAAGAAGGCGATCCATTCTTGGATGTTCCTACGGGGAACTTTGACATGGTTCAAACCGCCGACCTTGCCGGGTTATACACCTTGGATACCCCCAAGAGAATGCCCACCCACATAGGTCGGCTGTCTATAGGGACGACGCCCTGACTGTCTCAAGCCATATGAACGCTCGCACTGTGGACAGATTCAGGAGGGCTTGATAAAAACACATTTATGGAGTTCGATTACCACCAACCTGACTACAGTCGACTGGTCCATGTTGGGTGTGATGTGTATGGGTGAATGATTCAAACAGTAGAAAAACTAAGGGGAGGCGATTGGTTATCGTTATTATTGTTATTATTGTGGGCAGAGGAGATAACTGTTTAGTTTTCGGTGGAGGTGGGGGGAAATATATATATATATATATATATATATATATATATATATACACACAAAAATTCGAAAACTAGTTTAGTGGGGAGATATATGCACAATGATGTAATCGTGAATTATGTATATCTAAAACTACGTTCATCTGTGTGGGGTTTCCATTTTAAAGACGGATGGGGCTGATGTGAGGAAGATATGTGTTGCCATTTCCGTTCATTCGATCGAGTCTGTAGAGGTTCCTTCATTGACTCAGGATTTGGTGCTGAACTAAATATGTCTTTCCAAACAGAATCGAACGTCCTAAAATCCATTGAACAATGACATAAATACAGTCATTATTCGAAAGAAGTTGGCGTTTAGAGAAGTAAGAAGTTACTAAAGTCATTTACTTGATTCGCTGACGAAAATATCTCAGTGGAAACGACATTCCTGTCCTAAATTTGTTCCTTTAATGAAGCGCCGTCGCCTTCGTCTTTGTTAAATGTCAAGGTTATACACGTGACACAGTCATCTGCATTCGTCCAAAAGGAACACGAACCGGTTTGATCAGGCCAGCCTTGGGGTGGTGTTGCGAAGGTCAAGGACACAGCGTTCATCGTCTTCTCTTCTTTCCGCATGAACCAAGACATACTTCACCTAAAGTTGTATTAACAGAATAAAAGAACAACTGTCGACTAAACCGATTCTCATTCCTTTTCACTGTTCCATCGATACGTGTATTGTGCAGCTAAATTCGCTGTGCCCTATTGGTTGGTCTCAAAAAGCAAGCCCTATTGGAGCAGTTTCGATTCGCACTCGAGCTGTCACTAATTTCGTATATCCTTGTATATTTGCGTTTGAAACATTAGACATTCTCTCATTTGTTACATTTCCTTCCCATTCCTTTTCCCGACGTGAGATGTAACCTAATTCTTCAGTAATGTGATCACATCTTTATTATTTTAATCCCACCCCACCCCCACACAAACGGAACTAAATAGAAAAGACAATGAACTTTATCATTTATGGCTATTTATATCGCAAATAATTAGGAATCAGCGCAAATTATTGTTTGTCAAAAGAGAGAACAATTGTGAGAAACAACAGCAAACTCGGGAAAATAGTTCCATGAATACATTCATAGATCCTAACACATTCCAAGTGACAATGTCAGACGAATGTTTAGAACAATGAATGTCTACAGAATGTGTAAAAGTGCAGGACAAAATGGGTTGTACTTACCCTTACATTCTGAGATCGAAACCTACAGGACTGACAGTGTTTTTCATACCTCCTGAGTCGGTTATATAAATTTATTAAGATATCTGATAAAATCGAGGATATTTTCACTTACCAATATGTGATCGTGTGTAAGTGAATATATATATATATATATATATATATGAGAATTTACGAAAAAAACAGCAGACGAAGACAGGTGGTGTAAACAACAAATGGATGTATTAGTTTAACGCTCGGGAATAGAGAAAGTCTTTAACGTTTCGAGCGTACGCTCTTCAACTGAAAGGAACACAGAAAGAAACAAGGAGAGAAACAAGGAGAAAAAAAATATAAATGTAGTGGTCAGCGATATATATATATATATATATATATATATATATATATATATATATATATATATATATATATATATATATATATATATATATATATATATATATATATATATATATATATATATATATATATATATATATATATATATATATATATATATATATATATATATATATATATATATATATATATATATATATATATATATATATATATATATATATATATATATATATATATATATATATATATATATATATAAACATAAGTGTGTGTGTGGTGGGGGATTGTATAACTAATGCAAACACAATTTTAAATCCCGGACCAAGATTTTGGTCGATCAGTTCAATATTCAATTATTCACGTTAGCGGAATAAAAAGGAGTGAATTTGAACGACTTGGCCACTGTAAATCATTGTAGATAGCTTTCCTTTGTTACACAATAAAGGAATTTTCAAAGAAAGAGTTTGACATGTGCTGGCAGTTCGAAAATTAAGACTGATATCCAGGAACAGATCAAAATACTCTCGCTTCAGTTTTGCAGAGAAACTCCATATAATTTACCTTTCTCCAGAACAGAATCCCAGTCTTAATTAAAAGAAACGAGATAAGACCAACCTGAAAGCACATTCGCAAATTCTTTCTCAGGAATTTCAAAGAGGATCTTTACACAATTTCCACCACTAAGTGCATGATGGGAAATGAGTCGTTCCGTTCGTTTTTTTTTCTTCTAACCCATTGATGTGTACAGTAATCTGCAGCACCAATTAAACGAAACCTTGGTTTGAAACTTTAATCTCGGTTTAAATAAGGAAACATAGACCAGACTCAACTTGCCATGTGTGTGTGTATGTGTGTGTGTATGTGTGTGTGTGTGTGTGTGTGCGCGTATAAATGTGTATGTATATATTGTGTATTTGTGTGTTTATGTTACTGTGCATATATGGGTATGTTACTGTGCTTGCATGTATATGTATCTATATTAATGTAAGAATGTGTATTTGTGTGTGTATGTCTCAAGAGTGTTTGCATTTTCTTGTGTATATAAAAGAAAGACAATATGAAAAAAAAACAAAAAGACAGAATCGACTGTATTTTGCCGGCACAGTTTGGTCTTTACTCCGTTCCTTAGGCCATTCCGTGTTGCGCTACATATTGATCCAACCACGCCCATCATGGCTGATAGCAGTGAAATTTTGAAGAGGGAGAAAATGAAAACTTGTTTTGAGGTTTTATATTGGAAAAGAGGGGAAGATAGGGGAGGAGAATAGAGTCTGATGGGCAGTAGAGGAAGGGAGAGTGGGATGGTAGGGGGTAGATAGGCGTGGGGGGGGGGGGAGAAAGAGGAAGGGAACAGAAAAGGATTCAGTTTGGCTCCTTCTCATCAAACCGGAAGTTTCTTTGTAACCGGGCTTCTCCACGCTGAATATCTAATTATGTATTTAATGAATGAATAAATAAATAAATGGTGGGGAGGGTGGTGATGGTGTTGTTGTTGTTGTTGTTGGTGGTGGTGGTGGTGGTGATGGTGTTGTTGTTGTTGGTGGTGGTGGTGGTGGCGGTAATGACGACGACGACAGAGACGATGACGACAACGATAATGATCATGATGAGGAAGAGGAGGAGGAGGAGGAGGAGGAGGAGGAAGAAGAGGAGGAGGGGGAGTAGGAAGAGGAGGAGGAAGGGGAGGAGGAAGGGGGGAGGAAGGGGAAGAAGAAGAAGAGGAGGAAGAAGAGGGGGAAGAAGAGGGGGAAGAGGAGGAAGGGGAGGAGGAAGAGGAGGAGGAAGAGGAGGAAGAAGAGGAGGAAGAAGAGGAGGAAGAGGAGGAAGAAGAGGAGGAAGAAGAGGAGGAAGAGGAGGAAGAAGAGGAGGAAGAAGAGGAAGAAGAGGAGGAAGAGGAGGAAGAAGAGGAGGAAGAAGAGGAAGAAGAGGAGGAAGAGGAGGAAGAGGAGGAAGAGGAGGAAGAGGAGGAAGAGGAGGAAGAGGGGGAAGAGGAGGGAGACAAGGATAATGATAAAATAAAACCTGTTAAAATTAGTGTTTCTGTAGTGTCAGTGATAGGAAGAGGAGAGAGGGGGAGAGAAAGAGGTAGGTGGGTAGAAAGGTGAGTAGGGAAGGAGGCTGAAAGGGGGAGGGGGAGGGATATAAAGATTGAATGAATGAAACGAGAGGCAGGTAAAAAAAGCAAACAAAAAGAATAGAATAAAAAAGAATGAATTTAAAACAGAAAGAGATAAATATAAAAGAATAGAAAAAAAGGAAGAAAGAAAAATAGCTGTGTGTGTGTGTGTGTGTGTGTGTGTGTGTGCATATATTGTACATACACATGCATTCATATATATATACTTAGGTTCTGAGATAGCTTCAACTGAAAAGGATGTCAGCTAAAGAACGGTCAGTGTGAAACGAACTGGACGTTGTCTGGAAATAAACCTTGTCGGACAACGTCAAGAGGAATTTGTTTTTCCGTGCAACAGTAGAGTCAGTCCTTTTAGATGAAGCAACAGCCTGGATGCTTACCAAAAACTGGAATCCATGCTTGATGGAACTTGTACCTAGACGTTAAGAGCTGTCTTAAACACATCTTGGAGAACTCATCTCACCAAGAAACTGCTGTGCGGCGATTTCCTGCCTGTTGCCACTATTATAAGGAAAAGGACACGGCTGGCAAGACAAGCAACAGCAGGGCAGTGACCCACTGCTGTGGATGCCAAAACATGGTCATGCTGGAGCAGGTATGTTGATCAATTTAACAGAAACACTGGTGGTGATGAGGATGACCATGATGATCAAGATGATGATGATGATGATGATGATGATGATGATGTGTGTGTGTGTTATAAATTGATGTATTTGTTATTCTATAAACTGTTTGAATATTTGTGGATTTTCAGATATTTCTTGGGTAGAATAAAGGATTCCTAGTTTACAATTTTATCTGATATCCAATATCTGTTAAGGAGCTTAATACGATAAACATCAGTGATATATACACCCATTATTATTATTGAGTGAGAGAGCAGTGCATGCCATCAAAGTGACACTGGGTAAAATATACGAAGCCCAGTATACCCATCATGGCTACCCGTCTGATAAGGGTACACTAGGCACATGCATTACAACCATATGCGCACGACATGGTGATTCATATCAAGATAAATAGCGCACGACCTTGCAGGTGGGGCCCAGTTAGAATTTTCTTCAGGTCGAGTAGCCCATCCCGCTCAAAAGGTCCCTGAATATGGGTTGTTTAAGGATGTTAAACGAAACACCCATGTTTCCAGAGGTGAATTATCCAAACCCCAAAGAATTCCTCTCAACACCTGGCTATGATGCTCCCCAACTACTTCTGCTCGTGATCAGAGATGCGCATATCGTCAGCCACCAAGGGACATGCTCAACTGGTTAAAGTCAAACAACTGACAAGCAAATCTCTGGTATTGAGCAGAATATTTTGCTGTAACCCATCTTTTATACCAAGACAAAACAATGTACATGATATCACTTCCAATCAGTTAAGATGAGAAGCCATGAAAGCCACTGATGGGAAGTGACAGCTGTCCACAGCCAGCAGACTAAGGTGATACATGTTTACTGGTCATGCTTCAAGAACCCGGCGAAGAATTCTTGCAGTTCCAAGCAATGCTGATTTTTATAGGTGTTTCACCTTCACACTTGCACCGATCTTTTTTCAGCCATGTTGGTAGTTGAGTGCTGATACCTCCAAGTGCATTAATTACCATTGGTATCACGTTTACTCTTTTTATTGACCACAACTTTCGTGTTTCCCACTTTAAATCGTCATAGTTTATTTTTTATTCTTCTTTCACATTGATTCTGTTGTCACCGGATCATGCTATGTCGATTATCATACATGTTCTTTCTGTTTTATTCACCACAACAATGTCCGGTTTCCAATGTCTGGTCGGGTGACCGTACTGGATCATTGTATCCCACAAGATTTTGCAGTTCTCATTCTCAGTGACTCCTTCTAGGGTTTGCTCATACCACATCTTTGCTCCTTGTAGGCGGTGATTTCCACAGAGCTCCCAATGGATCCTTTTTGTCACACTGTCATGGCATCTTTTGCATTCACGTTGTGCTGGTTTCGAGCATATTCGCTAACGTTCACATTTCTTGTCTTGCAAACTAGCCGTACATTTTCTTTCCCTTCCATGCTTTTTCTTTTTGTTTTTTGTTCATTTCTTGTTTAAATTTTTCTTTAGTTACATAATTCTCAGTTTTGATGACACTGGTCTTCTTCGTATGTTTCAACAGTGGTTCCACGGTATTTTTTATATACCACTCTAAGCTGTTTATTATTATTATTATTTTATGTTTGACTTTTGCTTTGCATTTGTACAAGTTGGATCCAAGTCTCACCCAGAGACCTCAAGAGACAACAAGTTAGAAGTTCATGTAGGTGTTATGCCTAGGGTACCATATATTTGGATTTGTACAGTGTTGTTCTAGAGAATGTTTAAGAAACCATAAGAAAATTATGTCTTTGTTTTAAAATTTGAGATCACATAGACAGTATTTTACGTAGGATATGGGCAGTTCCCATGAGCACTATCTTTGGAACTTCAACCATTTTGGGGTTTCCTGGTATCTGAGCTAGGTAGTAATAAGCCCGTTTCGCTGCCATTCCTAGGGCACCTATGACAATAGGTATTGTTTTTGTCTTCAGGTTCCACATTTTGCTAATTTCTATTTCTAGATCTTTATATTTGCTCAGTTTTTGGTAGGTTTTGACAGATACGTTTATATCGATTGGAACAGTCATATCAATGAGGAGGCATGATTTTTGACTGAAGTCTTTCAGTATGATGTCTGGCCTATTTGCGTCTATCTTTCTGTCAGTTTGAATGGTGAAATTCCAGAGGAGTGCAATGTGATCATTTTCAAGTACTGGGGGTGGTTTGTGTTCCCACCAGTTTTTATCATGGGGCAAGTCCAGGTTTTTGCATATTACACAGTAAATATATTGTGCAGCTCTATCATGCCTGTTGAGATACTCTGTAGGTGCAAGCAGACTGCACATGGAGACAACATGATCGATGGTCTCATTTTGTTGTTGGCATATACGACATAATGGGGAGCTGCCGGAGTGCCACACCCTAACTACTAGGCCATGTGCGTTTCATATAATAATAATAATAATAATAATAATAATAATAATAATAATAATAATAATAATAATAATAATAATAATAATAATTATTATTATTATTATTATTATTATTATTGTTATTATTATTATTATTATTATTATTATTATTATTATTATTATTATTATTATTATTACGTAACTTCGTGCTTCCAGAAACAGCTGTTGAATTATGAAAAAATATATTTTTTTATCTCATTCAGTATGTATGCGCGTAAACTGGCATTCCTTTGTGAATTTTGAAATCGGTTACTCGTTTGTTTACACAGAGACGGTTTGTAACATCAGAAACTCAATTTGATTGTCTCCAGCTGAAACTGGCATCAATATGTGCTTTATTTAACAACATTGCATTTTCACTTTTCTATTTTTCAAATTGGTAATTAAGCATCATATCAAGTTTAAAGAGTTTCTAGAACATCTTTATATGCGGTAAGAAAACATCTTCAGTTAATATTGATGATAAAATAGTGTCCCACTTAACATATTTTAATTTCTTGGCCAAACTTTCGCCTTGCTGAAGTCATTTTTATCAAAGAATTCTCAGTTGTTTATCTTTATCTACTGGGAAGGTCTTTACTCGAAAATATTATAGTCATCCTCTCACACCTATTTTAAGATGTTCCGCTTGATGAATATTGCTGCTACTGTTGTTACTGCTGTCCTTGATGTTAATATCACAACCGTTGTTGTTGTTGCTGCTGCTGTTCTATGTTTAGTTTGATTGTAATATTTCCGGTATTAACATTGCCTTATCTCGTACATGCGACAAGTCGACCGTGACTTCATGGCTGGCCTGTAGGTCATTTACCAATATTTTTACATATCCTCAAACAAGGATTAAATATGTTTTTAATTTCGGAAATGACTTTAAATTAGACAACATAATTCTTAGAATAAATTACCAAGAGTTATATTCTATCTTTGGTAATGGTTCTTCATAACTTTTGTATCTTCTCACACTGACACAAGAAACGGATTGTGTGTGTGTGTGTGTGTGTGTGTGTGTGTGTGTGTGTGTGTGTGTGTGTGTGTGTGTGTGTGTGTGTGTGTGGAATATTTATAAGAATTTGGTAGAAGTTTGGAAAATGAGAAGTCTTGCAAAAGATTTAGGTTATCTCCTTCGTGTAGAAAAACAACAACAAATAATTTGGCGACGATCAACAATAATAATTTTCATTTTGTCTTTAATTTATTGAAAATAACATTGTACTTATAATGTCTTGATAATGTTTATAACTTGATATGTATGTATGCGTGTATGTATGTATGTATGTACGTATATGTGTGTGTGTTTGTATGAATATATGTGTGTGAATGTTTGTGTGTATGTATATATGTATGCATATATATATATGTATGTTCCCTTTTTTAGTCATTTGAATTCTTCCCCTTAGAAAATTGGTTTCTGACAGACAAAAGTCCATCAGGGGAATCTATGTAACAACAACGATAAGTGTTATATAGGGAACTTTACTGACAAGCAAATCTGTGGTATTAAGCAGAATATTTGCTGTAGCCCATCTTTTATACCAAGACAAAACAATGTACATGATAACACTTCCAATCAGTTAAGATGAGAAACCATGAAAGCCATTGCCAAGTACTGCATCCGGGCATTTATTATTATTATTATTATTATTATTATTATTATTATTATTATTATTATTATTATTATTATTATTATTATTATTATTATTATTATTATCATCATCATATACACTCAACAGCTTAAACTGTTAGAAAAAGAAAAGAATCCTAACATCAGACGACAACAAGTAGCCTTAAAAGCCAAGAACCCTCCTATTGGGTTACAGCAAATAACCTTCGATGCCAAGAATCCTAGATGCTAAGTATCCTAGTTGTCCCTAATAACACTGTTTTCTGGACTTGTATTAAACTAGGTTTTATGCCTATTTTTATGCTTTTTGTAACTCTAACAACTTTCAATAAACTTCACTATTACCGACATAGGAGTATATGTTTACTCTAATTAACTCCACGCACTCTTCTACTAATATTGGCCCTCTCCCGCCTTCCTTTCTCGGTAGATATAATCTTGCTACTCTTGCCCTTGGCTGCAGTCCTCTATTTATGTTGAATTCCTTCCTAGTTCTTCCGACCAGCTTTGCTAATTCACTTTTTGTTCAGTCTACAAAGATGTTGAGTATCTAAGAAATGATACTGCTCAAGTATTTACAACCTTCACTAGATCCGGACCATTTAGCTTTGACTTCCTTATTATTATTATTATTATTATTGTTCAGTAGTTTTATTTTTATAACGTGCTTTCACTTCACTACCGAGCGCAGCTCTGTGCGCCTTGGGTATGTGCTGTGGTTTGCTGTGGTGCTCTTATGTTTACTGTATTGAAAGTGTTTTGCGTAGAATGTGTGCAGTACCCAGTAGTGCAATTTTCTGTATGTTATATATATTTGTAAGTCCTGGTGTTTTTGTTATGTATTTGTCTGAATATTTTTTTATTATACCTAAGGCACCTACTATGATAGGAATTGTTTCTGTTTTTAGATTCCACATTCGAGTTATCTCTATTTTCTATTTCCAGGTCTTTGTATTTTGAAAGTTTTTCCATTTCTTTTAGAGAAACGTTGTCATCTGCTGGTATTGATACATCAATTAGAAAGCATTATTATTATTATTATTATTATTATTATTATTATTATTATTATTATTGTTCAGTAGTTTTATTTTTATAACGTGCTTTCACTTCACTACCGAGCGCAGCTCTGTGTGCCTTGGGTATGTGCTGTGGTTTGCTGTGGTGCTCTTATGGTTACTGTATTGAAAGTGTTTTGCGTAGGATGTGTGCAGTGCTCAGTAGTGCAATTTTCTGTATGTTATATGTATTTGTAAGTCCTGGTGTTTTTGTTATGTATTTGTCTGAATATTTTTTTATTATACCTAAGGCACCTACTATGATAGGAATTGTTTCTGTTTTTAGATTCCACATTTGAGTTATCTCTATTTCCAGGTCTTTGTATTTTGAAAGTTTCTCCATTTCTTTTAGGGAAACGTTGTCATCTGCTGGTATTGATACATCAATTAGAAAGCATTTTTTTTCTTCACTCTTATGATGCTCTTTTCGATTTTTTATTTCATTCCTATCATCATCATCATCATCATCATCATCATCCTCATCATCATCATGATCGTCATCATCATCATTATCATCATCATCATCATCATCATCATCATCATCATCATCATCATCATATTTATAGATTAATGCAATCAGATAAATCCAATAATCGGAAAGTAATGTTTCAAACCAGTCCAAAAATGTTTCTACATTTGTTCGTTTTAGTGATGAAGTTTTCCAGGAGGATATTCAAAGAATTTTCATAACTCCAACCCCACCAAAAAAAAAGGGGGGGGGGAGGGGGTTAGCAGTTGCACTTGCTCCTCCCCATCGTCTCCTGTTCCCGAGCCTAATTTAATGTCTTTATATTTGTTGCTTTTACTGTTTGCCAGTGACGCCCGAGTGATGTCAGAGTGCAGTTATACACTGTCTGTATTGACCTTCGTCCTTTTCCTCCCTCTCTTTTCTTCTCAAAGTCTGTCATTATCACAGTTTCAATGGTAATTTGCAGCTGATGTCGGTATCTTGTGAGTTTTATTGTCTATGGAGCAGATTTCCTCCATAGACCAGTTCATTATCGAAATTAGTGTTGATGTTTTAAATGCATTGTAGGATATTACCTCGTTGTAAAAGAAAAACTCCGACTGCCATCCTTTTTCTTAAAAAGTTCCAGCATGAAATTCCTCACACCTCAACATGTATAATATATATATATATATATTAATTTTCTTTGTATCATATATATTTTATCAATAGCTTGGTAGTTATAGTTCTGATTGGGTGAAACAGTGTGTGGGTTCACAAGTTTAGGGATTTAAAAGTTTCGGGGTTGAAAAACAATTATTCGACATTCAACTGGCAAATATAAACATTTCTTTTGGCGAAATTCCATCCATTATCAGCTAAGAATGTTTCTAAATCCAGCTGTATCTCAGCTTCGTAAAAAAATCGTGTATAGATCTACAGCCCGTCCACATACATACATACATGCATGTGGGCGTGCGTGCATACATACATACATACATACATACATACATACATACATACATACATACATACATACATACGTACGTACGTACATACATACATACATACATACATACATGCATACGTACATACTAAACTAACCTGTTTGATTTTGTCTAAATTCCAATGAAGGAATCTTGTATCTAAGTTAGAAATTGACTCTTTCTTCATTGGGCAGAAATTCAAATAATAAAGCCAAGAAAACATATTAACATACATACCTATAAATATAAAAATATACATGTGTATGCACATATATATCATATATGTACACATAACATCTAACATATAAACATATAAGCTTATAACCATACATACGTATGTACGCAATTGCAGATAAGCCTGATAATGCCTTATAGCCAATAGCCAGGGACTGTAGACTATGCGGTTTATCTGTTACGTTTTTCGTCCTAGCAGTGACCCCTCCGTTAAGGAAATATTAAAGCTACATAATAGAATCGGCAGATTAGAGAAATATTAACTTCATCCATACTTTTTTTGATGATGACCTTATGTTATACTCAAGTAATAGTCATGATACCAAGAAACGGAACTGGTCACGATATTCTCGCAGAATGGAGTTTGTACAGGATAAGTTTTCATATTTTGTGGCAAAACGAAGAAACATTGCTTGTACCAACATTTGGAATACCAGACTGGACACTTGAAGAAATGTGCAACTTGGATCTAAGGACTCGGGAAGATACTAGAGACAGCTGGTAGTGACACCGACAGGATTCATGTTAAACGAATGGATGGAGGTAGAGAGGCAGAAGATCAGTCCACACAGCCTTTGGGTACATCATCGTCTCTCTTAAACAACACCAATTGAACAGTAAAAAGAGAAATAAATACATGACGTGTAGGGTCACCTGTGAAGGTAATAAGATCATGGGATCATGTGAAGAATTCCTCAACGAGTATTTCGAGAGGACAATAACTCCATGCGAACCAAGCTCGATATGGGCTGACTTTTTTCAAGAGAGACTTGGAAGAGAAATATTCATCATAAAAAGTAGCTTCTCGTTACATATATTGATTTTTTTTGTCGGGTTTAGAATAAGGTGTCTATAAAATTACCCATAATTCATTAGCTTATAACTTATTGAACGTCTTGTCTTTGTAACCGTTTACGTCGAAGTTATGTCACCGATGTCCCGATTTTCAGTTTGAGGTAAGCTAAACAATTTTCCTCGTTGCTTTCTGCACCTCTCAGGCAGAAACTATCGACACTGCATCATAAACCAACGAAGCACTCATGCAATCCACACTGCTGACTTTATTGACAGCGGTGAGATGGGGCTAAGATGGCGTCTATTTACGGTGGCAGCTAAATGGAATCAGAGAGAGAGAGAGAGAGAAGAGAAGAGAAAAGGAGAATAGTGAGAAAAAGAGAATAGAGAGAAGAGAAGAGAAAAGGAGAATAGAGAGAAAAAGAGAATAGAGAGAAAAGGGAAGACTGAGAGGGAGAGATGGACAGAGAAAGAGAGAGTGAAAGCGAGAGAGAGAGAGAGAGAGAGAGAGAGAAAGAGAGAGAGAGAGAGAATATGTGTAGCAAGTAATGAGCAGTTCGATGAGTTTATTTCTTTCATCGACGATTTTCTATGGTTCCAGGCGAGAATAAAAGAGAATTGCTTCCAAACGACAGCGGACAGAAATGTTGTCGCCTGCAACTGCTAACAAAGCGACAGGAGAAGTAAAGATAAAAATAAAAATAATCTCATCAACGACCAGCGCTGTCGCCTGTTTTGTGCAGGTGACCATCCTGTGCTTATTGATTTCTTTCTTCCTTTTTATTTTTGCACCACCATGTGCAAACCTTCTGGTATTTGTCTTCGGTAGTGAACTCGCAGCTGTTGCTATTATCAAAGCAATCATTCCATTTGTCATGTTTACAGAAATCTTAGTGGTCTCATCGACAGAGTTTATGTTTATCGGGATCTGCCACTCATTGCTATCAATAATTTTCTTCTCTCTCTCTCTCTCTCTCTCTCTCTCTCTCTCTCTCTCTCTCTCTCTCTCTCTCTCTCTCTCTCTCTCTCTCTCTCTCTCTCTGCCTGTTTGTTATTATTTATTACTCTCGAAAATATTGTTTCATTTTCTTCTCTGCATACAAACATTCATCCATTATTAATTACACACTTCAGATATCTTTTATTTGGATACAGTCATCGACACCGATGAGATATAGATAGGATTGTTATCTATCATATATAAGTATTTGGACGAGAAGGAAAGCTGGCAACCTGATCATACAGGCGAAACTCCGAGACTTACTATGTCGGTCATGAAGCCATTATTATTAATACATCCGTCGTTGTCGACGATGACAAAGGACATCATATGGGTAAAGAAAACAGGGCACGGTGTGTCCGTCTGTGGCCAATCAGTCCGATGTGTGCTCTGAAGGCTCTGCTACAGATCAGGCACAGGTGGTCTGCTGGGAATGAAGGCAAGGAGTTGGATCTGGATTTGCGTAGTTCGCGTTTTCTTTGTGTTCTTTCGACCCTGTTCCGGGTGTAGGAGGTGGCACCTCTGTTGGTGCAGCTTCACCAGGCAGCACAGTTTTGTGCTTGCCTTCCCCATATTTTGGGGTTGATCTCAAAGCACTCCAGTGAGGCTTTGAGTATATCCTTGAAACGTTTTTTTCTGTCCACCTTGCGTGCGCTTGCCTCCCACCAGTTTGTTATAAAACAGTCTTTTGGGGAGTTGCGTGTCAGGTATTCGAAAAAGGCGGTCTTCTCACCTGACTTGCACTAGACTATGTTTGACAACATTTAAAATACCAAGATTTCTTGTTCCGCTTCAGTGACTTCTCACTTGAAAGGTTAAATTTCAGCCGCGCCTCAACGAAAAACAATTTTAAAAAAAGGGAAAATAATTCTTTCCCGAAACATAAAGAAACATTGCGGATGTTTTTATCTCCAGGTTCCATAACGTGAAGTGGATGAAAAAGAAGACGTTGGCCTTCCATAGGAGATGTCACTGTCACTGTCAACTGAACGCGAGTATTGTCATCTCCGAGTTATGAGGTTCTAGAGATCGATCCTGTTGCTCAACATTTCGAGAAAGAGTCTTCTATCATAACTTCAGGTTGTTCAAAGGAATGTCAAGGAAACTGTACAGAAGCCCATCAAATGAACTGTACATGTTGATGCGTTGTTGAATTCAACCACCACACAATGAGACTACACAACCACCACCATCACCACCACTGACTAAAAGTGAACATAAGACTTTCTTTTTACCATTAATCTCATATACTTACATAAATAATTAGTTAATTCCCAGGCATTTAATTAATTCGATAACTTTAAATGTTCTGCTACTTAATCTCGGTGGACTAAAATATGTGGAATTTAGTGCAATTAAAAGCTTGCAGTGAAATAAGTTATGTCTGCACTTACATAGACTCCACCCTCCCCGTTATTCATCCCACACCTCATTTACTTTGGCTCAAAGTCTCCTTCCTCCTTTTACTCCAAAGTATCTGTACCCTTTCTCTCTCTCTCCCTCTCTCTCTCTCCCTCTCTCTCTCTCCCCCTCTCTCTCTCTCTCTCTCTCTCTCCCTCTCTCTCTCCCTCTATCTCTCTCTCCCTCTCCCTCTCTCCCTCTCTCTCTCTCTCCCTGCCCCTCTCTCTCTCTCTCTCCCTCTCTCGTTCTCTCTTTCTTTCTTTCTTTCTTTCTTTCTTTCTTTCTTTCTTTCTTTCTTTCTTTCTTCTAACTGTTGAAACTAACACATTTTTGGACAATATCTCGTCTTGCATTAAAGACATATTTCTTATAGTTCACCCGTTTCCAAACTCACAACCGACGCTCGCTTCCACATTTCTTGTTCTTCTCACATTCGTTCGCCGTATAAAGCTGTCAGTGAAGAAACCGAATCTTTTCCGATCCTCAACTTTCTTCACCCTTTACACCCCCACCCCCGCCCAACAGATTATCGACACACTGAAATCCTAAACAGTCTTTGATCTCTTTATCACCTCCAAACTTTATCTCTTCTAAATCTCTAATTGTTGTTTAGTCGGCGATTAAACCGACAACCCTGCCAAACCTGTTTAGTAAGGAGTCGGGTTTGAGTTTTCGGTAGACAACCCGCAGGACAAAAAGCAAAACCTGTCAAAGGGCGGACGTCCGCGGCCATATATGTGTGCGTACACATACATATATACCTACATACATACATGCATACACACAAACACATATTGCCGCGCGCATACAAATGCATAGATACAAAGATACATACGCACATATATACACACACATATATACATACATACATACACACACACACACACATACATATATATGAGAGAGAGAGAGAGAGAGAGAGAGTGTGTGACAGACAAACAGACAGATACTGTATAATGTGATACGTCGGAAGGATAACCCTGAGGTGAAAGAAATAAGAAGCCACAGTATGATAGAGGTCATAGGTTACTTATAATAAGGAGTACTGGTGCAATGTCCCAGGGAAAGCCTCAATAAAATGTAAGCGAAATAGACCTGATATAATGATTTGGGTTAGAGAAGAGAAACTGTGTACAATCCTTGAAATCAGCCGCCCAGCAAATGTTAACAAAGATCAGTGGTAAAGAAAATGCCTACGCTGAACTATTAAGAAATCTACATTTACTCTATCTGGATTACAAGTTCAGGTTTATACCTGGAATTATTGGAGCACTGGGATATGTTGCATTGCCTAAGTACCAATCTTGAGAAATTAGGCTTCTCAAAACTAGGAAAGAAAAAGCTGATTTGAAGAATACAGATGCAAGCTATCACTGGAATTGTAAGAATCTGTAAATCTTTCTTGAAGTTAATCATTTAAGTATATTTGAGTATGTCTAGATATGCAACTATGTGTATGAGAATATATATATAAAGCAAAACATACAAATCTGCACACATACATACAATCACACAAAATACCCTGTTGATGTTGAAATTCCAATCTACATACATACATAGATACATACATACATGCACACATACACACATACACACACATATACATACATACACACACATACATACACACACAAACACATACATACATACATACATACATACATACATACATACATACATACATGCATACATACAAGCCCCTGTTGATATTGTTCAACTTCCAATGAAGGAACCTTGGATCTAGGTTAGAAACCGGTTCTTACTCTATTAGCAAGACATCTTGAAATTACTAAATAACGTCATACAAACACACATATATTACACACCGTTTCTTTGTGGATGACTGGAAATTATATGCAAAGAATATGCATGAAATAAAAAAGAACCTTGACCTGGTTACAACATTCTTAAAGGATATAGAGCTAGAATTTGGTCAGGAAGAATGTTGCTATATAACTGTGAAAAGAGGAAAAGTGTAAACCAGAGTAGCAACATCAATGGCTTAACTGTTTGCCCTGTATCTGATGAGGAATGTTACAGGTATCTAAGGGTGGATGAAAGCATATCTTACAATGGCACCTACCACAAAACAAATGTCACTAAAGAATATTACAGCCGAATAAAGAATATTTAGACCTCGGAATTCTCTGCATTCAATATAACAGTGGCTCACAATGTGTTTGCAGTACCAGTACTCATACCAACATTTGGGCAGCTTGATTGGACGCTTGGCGAGATCCGATCCATTGATTTGAAAATTCCGATGATACTAACCAGCATACTGCCTCTACCTAAAACGAAAATAAGGCTTAACATCGACCCAAATTGCCCTTGAATGTCGTATCGTATCCCTTCGGTAACATCTATTAACCACCAAGTGTCGAAGTGCATCCCTTGACCAAGTTTGCATACTTTAGGCTGATAACATCATAAGACTTGGAAGGCAGCTCCTTAAGTAGCATTCCTTGTCTGATAACCTAGAAGACATTTCCAAAGAAGTCGCATGACTACCGCAATGTATCATCAGATGAAAGGATGAGCGTATATGAGCAGAAGACAAAGAATGGATATATTAGTAGAAAGCTTCGAGATGATAGTAACATCGATCATCAGAGAAGTCTAGCATGGGCCAACAACCGGATTACTACCACCCTCTTTGAAGGGTATGCGTTTGCAATCCAGGAACAGGAAATATCAATCTATGTTAGTACTTATATTCATATGTCAAATAAAAGTTTCCGGTGTTTTCAATGAAACAATCGTTATACTAAAATGTTTTAGTTAATGTAGTTTAAATGCAACCCATACTGAGGGACGAGGACCCGTTGTAATAACTGGTGTAGTAATAGAGACGACTATACGAAGGCTTAACGCATGAAGATCTTTGATGAAAAAAAGTGACTGATTCTACACGAAAGTAGAATATTTTCAACGATAGCTTTTTTTCTCGTCTAACATCTGAGGTTAAATTCAGCGTACAACAACTTAACGAAACAAGTAAATTAAATAAGAAATAATGATTAATATTATTAATTAAGACACGCAGTTTCATTTTGTTGGAACTAATGAAAAGAAAGAGGAATAATTTGAAGCTGTTTATTTATGAATATCTCACTTTAATGGCGATAATGGACACATTCAATGACACAGAAAAGCATTCCGTTTTCAAGTATTAGTTGTACAACATTAAGTTTACTTAATCTTAATAATTCAGTAAACCACAGTAGCCACAAGAATTGAATAAAATAATTGGGTTTCAGTTGTTGCTAGCTTCTTATCAGCAAAAATAAATGACAGCCCCGACTACTGTTGTTGGTGTTGTTATTGTTGTTATCGGCGTCTTCGTCGCTGTCGCCAACGTTGGCTTGGTGTCGACTTTTTCTTTTACTATATTTTCCATTTTGAAATTAATCCTCAAGTTGCTGTGTTGCCATGCACATGTCTCTTAGTGTTGCTGGTTTACGTTAAAAGACACAAATTATACTTGAGCCAAGTATGACAACATGTTGCGCGCCCTATGTTTTCCTTTTTTAAGATTTAGTACTTCCACTCATGCCCTTCCCCCACAAAGACGAAGACATACACCAGCGTGGCAAAACCAAATCTCCACACCAACCCCACACCCCCGATCTCACCAACAGAAGACAAAGAAGCACGAGTAACCGAAGAATCACGGCTGTTGTTGCCTGTTCTACATTTTCCGGTTTCTTTTAGGAATGAGGAAAATACGAAAGGAATGGCGTCCCTCCAATTTCGGGTTTGAATATGGTTGTTCGCTGTTGGGTGGCGTATCGGTGAACGACAATGTGTATAAGCATAAAATGGACAACTAGGACACCCGACCTTTGGGCGATGGACCACATTCACGTTCAAGTGTTCACCCATTCTTAACATTAAGAATGAATGGACATATCGATATGTTGATATTCAGTTTTTCGTTCTTCGAATAATTTTATCTTGGTTTCACGAACCTTTGCATGCTTCAGGAAAAAAGTTTTGTTTAGTACAAAATACCCTGTTGATGTTGATGTTGCTGCCAACTCTTTGCCTTCCCAGCAGGTACAATATTGTAGGTAATATCATATCAGGAGTGTAAAATTATAACGAAGGAATCGAATATATTACTGACTTTTAGGTGCAAAAGGAAAAGGGCCCGCCATTCTACTCGAGTAAATAGTTTGTTTTACTGAAGAGGTTTAATAAAACCGAAACTTATACATTGTTTTCTTATTTCTTACTTTCATCAACATCACTTATACATATGCACACGCATAATTATACACACTCACATACACACATACACACATGCACTCTTATATGCGCGCGCACGCACACACACACACACACACACACACACACACACACACACACATACACACTTACAAATCGTTGTTCGTCGTCCTTAAGCTTTTGTTTCTATATCCCCACCAGGAAAGCAGTTTCAGTCAAGCAGTTCACAGGCAATAACATAACGTTTCACTACACCCCTCCAACCAGCATGAGCATGTGACGTAACCACCAGGCAACATTGACTTCAAAAAGTAGGCCTTTAATTTCAAATAAGAGGTCAAGATGATTCCAGGTTGTTCGACCATTATTTTTGAAGTTTACTAACAACGACAAATGGCAACCCTTGTTGAGGTCAAAGAGATTGCTAATAATTCTTACAGTAATTCACTGCGTCTCGATAATGGCCAACCTATAGCACTGATTTTTTAATCTATCTATCTATCTATCTATCTATCTATCTATCTATCTATCTATCTATCTATCTATCTATCTGTCTGTCTCTCTGTCTACCTATCTATCCATCTGTCTGTCTGTCTGCCTATCTATCTACCTGTCTGTCTGTCTGCCTGTCTACCCCAAGCCTACGTCCTATCTAACTGTGTATGCATGTTATATATCCAACATACATCCTTTAATCACTCGTGGGGTGGTCGGAATCCTTCCACAACAGCATCTATCCATTTATCCATCCAATACTACTCACCTAACGGCTACTGTTTCAACGATCGTCTGCTGGTTCGGGAAGACATCGTTGATGAATTAATAATAAAGAAACGAACAGCTGTGGTTTCTCTCTCTGCGTAAATTCTATTATTAAAGTAAAAGTCATCTGGGAAAAGTTCTTAGTGATGTGTCAAGCATTTATTGTCATTTTCCTGGATGGTTATAGTGAGGAATAAACGTTTTGAGGGGCTCCTTCTTAGAATCAAAGTATCTGGTAGACATCTTACATAGCATCGTAACGTTAAAGATAGATTTGAGATAATTCACTGACTAAAAATAGGATGTCATAAAAAAAATGAACGTTTTCTTTTTGTTTAAATATATCCACATATTTATATACATGCACACACCATATGTGTACGTGTGTAAATATGTATGTGTATGTATATATATATATATATATATATATATATATATATATATATATATATATATATATATATATATATATATATATATATATATATATATATATATATAATAGATATGTGAGAGAGAGTGAGAAAGAGAGCGGAGGGAGAGGGGAAAGAGGAGTGAGAGAAGGGAAGAGAGAGAGAGAGAGACAGAGAGACAGAGTGAGTGAGTGATTGAGTGAGTGAGAATGCATTATTGCGGCAAACTAATTTTTACTTTTTTTGCCATCCTGAAATGTTATAAAACGCTGGCTCATCACCTTTCCGTTCCGCATGGATGACTTTTAAAAGTTTACCTCATCAATCATTTTCCCATATTCATTTTTTCTTCATATCTTTGACTTGTTTTGTTCGTTTCTTTTCTTCTTACCAATATTTCGTGGCTATTATACTCGTACTTACACTTCATATATATATATATATATAAAAATAAGCACCTATGCACGCAAAACATACATTTATGCATAAATCATACAAGTATACATACTTACACACACAAAACTGCATAAGGGACTCGGGGGTCTCGTACTTCGTGCGTTGTACATATCAAAGTAATTCGTAATCGTCAATTTTCCTTTTAATGTATGAAAAAAATTACTTTTTCTAGAAGTTTCTATTAAAATACCATTAGAGGGCTGCGCGTTAAGCAAAGAGAAAATATATACACTATAAAGTAAAAACACTCTAAAAATATACATCATTTTGTATATATTTGTGTGTGTGTATATCTTTACATATATATATATATATATATATATATATATATATATATATATATATATATATATATATATATATATATACATACACACCAATAAATATGCATAAAAGATACATCAATACACATGCATATATACATAGACACAAATAGATATGCATAATGATATATGCATGCATCTGTGTACACAAACTCTCTTATTAAACATTTATGTAATTTTTATTTACACACATATGTGCTTGTGTGCGTTTGTATTTGTGGGTGTATGTATGTATGTGTGTATGTATATTTGTGTGTATGTGTTTATATATGCACTTGTATATCTATTTGTCTGCCAGCCTCTCTCTCTCTCTCTCTCTCTCTCTCTCTCTCTCTTTCTCTCTTTCTTTATGATATATGTATGTATAAGTATATACATGCATACATACACGCATATATACGCCCATGCAAACAGGGTGCGAGAGTTGTATGAGAACATATTTGCTAATTTAATAAAACAACTCTAATCTCGCAAAGATTGATAAGCATTCTTCAAAGATTATTCTGTGAATCTATCTTCGGCTTTGATGACTGTTTCAATGTGAGACCAGAATCGTTGCCATGCCTGCGCTAAAAGGTCCTTATTCACTTCGGACGTCACCTGGGCAATGGCAGCCTTCAGTGGAAGATGTCGGTTATTCTCCCTTT
>NC_142928.1:9005369-9012869 GCF_046866305.1 Octopus bimaculoides | reverse complement strand
CGGGTCTTATTTTTTGTCCTGAAGAGTGTCCAACAATCACCCTCCTCATCAAGCAACGCTCGGTGGGGTTGCCAGTTTAGTTGCCGACGACCCGACCATGCAACAAGTTGTACTGAATTACATGGTAACAATAGCACTCAAGAGCGACCGGACATATATATATATTTTTTTCTACAAATATTTAAAAAAAATTTATTTTCATTTGCACAAATGTTTTACTTCACAACTTTTTCCACTTCACAAAGCCTTTCTATATACTTGTGAACTTTTGAAAAAAATATAACACTAATCCAGAGATATTTTAAGCTTTCTCAATTTTTAAGCTATTTTAATCGATTTATTTGTACTTCTGATGAGAGAAATACGACTATTTGTATCGGCTGGAAAACTCGGCCAATACAAATGCATTTCTCGAAACGACCGAAAGGTTTTGTAATGCTGCTTTTCTTTGGATTGTAATATTGGAAGACTTGAAACCTAACATCTCGATGAATTTTTTAATCTATTTTTGTATTCTCATGAAAGAGAAACTTGACCTACGAAAAGCTGTCATCCAAGTTGATTTCTGTTATATTTTGCTCGTATTGAGCTCTAATTAGGTGCGCTACAACTACAACAAAGGTTTTCCTTTTATACTTTATATATATATATATACAAATGTAATACGTGCTAGAACACATTTACGTTGCTGGTGTGTCACCATTTTCATAAGCGGGGGTGTTGAGAGTTGGGGGTCAGGTGTCTGAGCACGTTCCGTGGACTGAGCCTCTGATCTCTGACTCTCCCTCGCACCCACCCTGCCTCCCGTTTATCCTCACCTACCACCCCTCCACCTCCAACGCACCATTCTCCGAGCCTTCCGGTGGCTTCAGTCCGACCCCACTACTTCGCACATCGTCCCCAATCTACCCCTTCCCTCCTTTAAACGAGCCCACAACCTACGTGACATCTTGGTCCACAGTTTCTTCCCTAATTCCACCTCCCAACCTGGCTCGTTCCCCTGGTCCCCCCATGCGCCCGCACTTGCCCCTATTTCTCCAACACCACCACCCTCATAGGCACCCATCATCGTCCCTATCATATCACTGACTCCTTTACCTGCACTTCTAGCAACGTCATTTACTGCATCTCCTGCTCTTTCTGACCTTCTCTGTACATTGGTCAAACGGGACGTCGCTTGGCTGACTTGTTCGCGGAGCACCTCCGAAACATTGGACTCGGCAGTGACCACTCGGTCTCGCGACATTTCCGCTCTACCGGTCATTCAATGCAACACCTGTCTATGTTCGGATTGTCTTTGCACAGGGGCCATCCGGACTCCCGCCTTCACTGTGAACAGGAATTAATCTTTTCTCTTCGCTTCTTTGCGCCACATGGGCTCAACTCCCCTTCCCTCTTCATCTGACACCTCTCCTATCTTCATCTGACACCTACTTCCTCTCTTCACTACTACCCACCTCTCCTCTCTTCTCTTGCCATGACACCTTCTTCCTCTCTTCACTTCTACCCACTTTCTCTCTTCCTTGATACTCCCCTCCATCCACCCCACCCCATACATCCCACTTCCACACACCTTCACCCCACATTATCACCCCACCCATCCCACCCCTCACCCCACCCACATCCTCACTCCAAACTCACACCCCACTCTCACATCCCCACAACGCCACACCACACACCACCAAACCACCATACCACATCACACTACTCCACACCACTTCACATACACTAGCACTAACCACTTTCCAGCACCCACACCACACACCATCATCTGTATATCCACACATTACAGACGACACACACACGCACACATCCACACGTCAAAGTCACTAGCTTCTATCCGCACGCGCACACAAACTCTCACATACACAAACGCACGCGCACCTTCGGTTTGGGATCACCAGTACTTTATTATCGCCCCTTCTTCCTTGCTCTCATGTCCAACTACCTTTTTTCAACCAGTCGCCATGGTTGACCGCTAAATCCACAATTTTTTTTTCTATCCTCTCTCTGTTTACTTCCGGGTGTTCCTTTCTATTGAAGAGCGTAGACTTGAAACGTAAAAGACTTCTTAACTTTTCCCGAGCGTCAAACTAATACACCTGTCTTCGTCTTTTGTTTTCCTATAAATTTCAACTATATATATATACATACATACATATATACACATATATATATACATATGTGTGTGTGTGTGTGTGTGTGTGTGTGTGTATATATATATGTATATATATATATATGTGTGTGTGTGTGTGTGTGTGTGTGTGTGTGTGTGTGTATGTAGATATATATATATGTATGTATACATATATATATTTATAGTGCAGTTCCGGAGCCCACAACAGGCAATTCTCGTCTTCTATGATATATGTCTGTACAGGTATATGTCTGTTAATCACCTATATGAGAGAATTCTCAAGGTGAATACCGCAGTATTCGGCGTTCTAACAAGGCATCTACGTTAAGTTGGGTGTTTGTATATTCAGATTCTACTGCGGAGGAAATGAGATTAGATTTGTAGAAGTCAGACGTTTGAAATATATCCATTGACTCTGCAGTTATACATTGAGTACTTCGTTTGAGTATTTTTTTCTCTCTTTTTTCATATAAATCGGAAATATACAACAACAACAATTACCATCCATACAGGCGCGCGCGCACAAATATATATTCGCCCACATAGACACGTCCATGTATATATGACAGCATTCTTAGACTTTTGTAAAGTCATGAAAGAACGTGACAACCACAGCAGTGAGCTTTAAATAATGCAGTTGGGCGTTAACGAGGTTTGTTTGTCGTCTTCTTTATTATTTTCCAACAATGAAGCCGCGGGAATCTTTAATTTTACGTTAGTAATAAATTGTTACGCTAAAATAGAAACACAAAAGACAGAAAGAACGAAAACTATTGTTGATAATACATCTGTACAACAATAACTATTGTAATAGCAATTATTATCACTATTGTTGTTACTAAGGCAACTGACATATATAATAAAGCGATAATGTTATCTTTTAATATAGTTTTCCAAACTATAGTTGTGAAACAAATGACAATACCTACCTATCTACCTACCTACCGCTATAGTTTTGTGTTGGTTCAGAAAATAAAACAGGCCACAAAACAGAGAAAGTACTCAATACTATTAAGTGACGTGTGTTATATGCTTTAGTTTTATATCATTATTAATACTATAATATTATGTGTGTGTGTGTGTGTGTGATATATTAAGATATACATCGGAATATATAATGAATAATCATTATTAGTAGAAAGTTAATTACTATACAGGTATGAATACCTTTTAGTCACTAGTGGTGACTGAGTACAGTCAATCATTTCTAGATCTGCAACTTACTGTATCCAAAAGAGAAACCATTAGACCATGGAAATGAGAAGCGGTTAAAGTGTGAGGAATTGTCCACGGAATAGAAGGAAATAAAAGAAACTGGGAGAGAATTGAGACTGAAAGATTTAAAACATAAAAAAATAAAAGTTGGCAATTAATTGTCATGATTTGATTTCTTGCTGGATGGTTTATAAGTTCGTTTCCTAGTAGAGACAACTTTTACGGAAGTCGTCATTTCCTCTCTGGACCAGACAAGTGTGTTCTCCGATGAGCTTCAACTTTAAAAACGGTGAATATAGCTAAAATGATGTTAAAATATGATATAAACGATATACAATGTCGGATTTATAACCTAAATCAACAAGAGTTATTGATGAAGGTGATAAATATTGTTTATCAGTTCAACATCTCCCTATTTTAGAAGTGCTTAAACTATCATATTTATATCGAAATCATTCAATATCGAACTTCATTCATTAGTTTTTGATGATGATAAAGTTGGTTCATCTTTAGCTATAAAACTGAAATTTATATTTTCAATTGTCTTGTTTTAAATATTGTTCGTATGTATATTTTAACGATGTTGATATATAAACAAGAATATTTTTCGGATGTATTTTAATATTAGTTGCTGGTAAAAGTTTCTATAATGTTGTCGATATTTACATGTGAAGGGTTTTCGAATATTATTTGCTTACCGAATGAAATTCATACAAATGTCATTTTGGCATGTTATGATAGTGAAGTATTAATCTGTTTTATTGATCATTTGCCTACATAATGAAACATTTTCTAATTGCTTATTGATAAGTGTGTTATTTGCGAATACAATCGCATATTTTTCGGTTGTACATAGGCTGCAGGTTTTTCTTTATTACCAAAATTACTGGTCAATGGAGTATATTTGTTTTTCAAATTCCATATGAACAACAATGAATAAGTGTCTTTACTTATGTTGCAAAAGATTCAGGTGTGCTGATTATAGCGGATTTTAACATGGTCTGAATTTCGCGCATACATGTATGTATGTATGTATGCATGCATGTATGTATGTATGTATGTATGTATGTATGTATGTATGTAAACTTCACTAAGATTTTTTACTCTAGATGCAGTTAATTTGGTTAGTGAAATTACGGTTCCGATTTCTTTGGCCGGTCTTTGGATTAATAGATCTTGGAAGAATTAAATTTGGGGGCAAAGTCTGGCGTGATTGAATAGGATTGTTTAACTATGTTCTTAATTATTTTCTGTATCTAAATAATGCGCGAAAGTTCTCGATTGTTAATTTAGAAAACATTTATGCTATTGCAGTTACATCCACCAAATTCTGGAAAGGGGAATTATACCAAATTACGTTTCGTCTTATTTTTTCCCGTTGTTAGTATTTCTCTTGTCATCACCGTATGTAAACTTCCCATGATATCTACTTTTCACAGACACATTGTCATATTAAGTTGCATTATCTTAGAACGATTGTTTCTTTGGCCGAATGTCACATGTATAACTCCGTTGGTGATTTCATAAACCATTCATGTAATGAAATATATTTTAATGTTAGAAACATTGGTGATGCTTTAATGTACTTAAATGAGTTTGAGTACCACTGGGTGGATTGAATCTAATTTTATGTGGATAAAGATAAAACTGTTGACAGCAATCGTCAAAACAAGAAAGACAAAGTTATTTTATTGAATCAATATGCGACTGAGGAATAGCAGTGAAAGAGGAAAATGCTATAATTACTGCGCAAATTGGGAATATATATTCCAAAAGTTCCTCACCACAGAAATATCAGGTCATCTCATAAGTTCTGTCCGAATTTTGATTAAAGAAAACAAGTGATCAAATGTTATATTTAATTGAAATTTAATCATCAATGTACTTTCCCTGATTATCCATGACTTCCTTCCATCTATTTACAAGCTTTTTAGACATTCTAAAATACTATTAAATTTCATTCAATTTTAAAAAAACATAAAATCGGACAAAACTTATGGGATGACCTGATAATAATGTATTTAGGTTACAAATTGGAAAATTTTGCTTTTATAATGAAATAAAAACATTTCTTTTCTTTTGTAAAATATCTTAACAGCAATATATTATGGAGGGGTATTAAATGTGTTATATAATCAACTAGTTTTTTTTTTTTAAAGAAACGCCTCCTAAATAGTACATTTTAGGAAACTGATTCTTTGATAAAGGAATACGGTCTGATCAAATAGAATAAAAGATACTTTACTATGTTGTGGTACTGAAGAATGGGCAATAACTCCTGAAATATGCATCTACGCACATTACATTTTTCTCTATCTTCGATCGCAGTGTTTATATGAATATATTCGTATACGAAACATCGTAACTTTCAGTGCGGGATTTAAATTCTATAGATGATTTGTAGAGAGACACTTAAAAGTGACTATATTAAATAGTATATACTTATAGTATAGACTACAAGTATAGCATATACTATACTATTGAAGTAGTATAAACTATAATCTATTTAAGAGAAAGTAGTCTAATATACAAGAGTGATCATACTTATCAACTAGATTTTCTTCCGGGTTATCATTACCAAAAAGGACATTAATTAGTGGAATGAATTTCTGAGAAAATATAACAATTAGATTTTAGATGATGTTTGTCCCTGGAAAGCAGGAATAAAAAGTGGGAAGCCAAACAAGACTAAGCAATTTAGAAAATGAAGCAATAAGAAGGAATTTAATAAAGTAAAATATTGAAGATATTAGTAAAACAAAAAAATTCAAATTCTGACCCTAGCATCATTTTGGACTATGGACGATAATATTCCACTAAAATGACTGAAACGTTTGGCGGTTACCACTATTCCAACGTCTGGTAATGATTTCTATATAAAGAAATATAACAAAACAAAAATACATTACAACTTTCTAATTTATTCCTGGAATTAAAACAAAATTGACAACAGAAAAGAAGAACTGTGAACGGACGAAAAAAAATCCTAGTTTTCCCAATTCTATTTTGTCTTGCGTAAAACTATTTTCAGACTTGATAAAACATTAAATTCAGAACAAATAAATAAGTGAAAGTTACAAATGAATGATCTAAATAATTGAATAATCAAAATTGATAGAAAAATATGGAGAGATTCTAGTCTATGCAGACACATAAGCACACGCACGCACGCACGCATACATGCACGCACTCACAGAAAGACACACATATTCTTACAGACGTACATACTTATACATGTGAGTGTATATTTTTTATGTATATATTTCCTCTTTGATGAAGCTTAGAGGAAATACGCTTGGCTGAATCAACGTGGCCATGTTGTAAGAAAATATATAAATCTAATTATAGGATACTTTGTTTATAACATTGAGTTCTTTCTTACTTGTGGACTACATCGATGCTCAGATATAAGTACCCCACTCTCAACTCTCTCTTTTACTCTCTCTCTCTTTTACTCTCTCTCTCTTTTACTCTCTCTCTCTCTAAATATATATGTGTGAATGTGTGGTGTGCGTCTGTATAGGTATATAAATATATAAACGCACACATGTATGTGTGTATAGATATATATGTATATATGTATGTATATATGTATGTATATATGTATGTATATATATATATATATATATATATATATATATATATATATATATATATATATATATATATATGTATATGTATTATATGTATATGTAAATATATATGGATATATATATATATATATATATGGATATATATATGCATATATATGTATATATATATGTATATATATGTATATATATTCCCAGCTGTCCTCTTAAAGTCGTGTAAACAAGTATTAGCAGGACCACTCCGGATACTCTTCCAGAGTTTCCTTGCAAATGGTAAACTTCCCAAAAAGCTGAAGGAAGGCACCATATGTCCTATCCATAAAGGTGGAAGCAGAGCAGAGGCTGGGAACTACAGGCCCATCTCTCTGACTTCACATATTAGCAAAGTCATGGAACGAATTGTCAGAAGGAGATTGATTGCGTTCCTAGAAGAAAATGACTTGCTGAATGAGACCCAGCATGGTTTCCGTCCAGGTAGAAGCTGCCTCACGCAGCTCTTGCAGCATTATGACTGGGTCCTGAAGCAGCTACTTGACCATTCAAATGTTGATGTGATAT
>NC_142928.1:8992869-9000369 GCF_046866305.1 Octopus bimaculoides | reverse complement strand
ACGCACATGCTATGTGCTATGCTCACTCACACTCGCATGGAACAGATACATGTACGCCCACACATATATGCAACCATACACATGTACATATACATGTATATATATATACATACCCGCACACACACACACGCACACACACACGTGCGCACAAAAGTTCATATACATATCTATATACGCATATGCACAAGAAAAATGCAGGATGAAAAGTAAAATACAGAAAAAATGTGTAAAAATATATAAAGCAATAAAAATATATCTCTATAGATATGTAAAAAAATATACAAGAAATATTTATAAAAAGTATAGAGAGATAAAAAAGCTTGTACGTGGACACAATAAAAAAGCAAATTATATCCATAACCTTATTTTGTATAATCGTCGATACAGTTGTCTGACTCATCTCAAAAGATCGTGCGGTTGCTAACACTTTTTCACCTTTTTCATAGCGTTTTACCATAGCCGGTTTATCTTCCAGCGTTACACATGATGCTTAGCACTTTCACTACGAATTTTCTTAGGAGTCACGGGGGCAAAAAATAAAGTCACAAATGAATGAGAATGAAAAAATAGCCGATAAACAGACGTAAGCAAATCTAAATTCAAAACAATCGCGGGAATCACGAGTGACAACGACGCCTAACGGTAGATATTGGAACTACAGTGCAATATGAACGCCTAAAGACCGATAAATAAGACAAAACAGCTGATTTCATGATTTTGTTCACTAAGCTACACTACTTTATGGTGTGTATCTTAACATTTACTGTATGCATTTTAATATGATTTTATATGCTTTTATTCTTATTTATTGTACAGTAACATGATTTTATGTGCTTTCAACGGTTTTCTAGCGATTTTGCGATTCCCAAATTTGTGGCGAACAGACATAAAGTCGAGTAAAATTACTTAACCGGGTTTTAATTTTTCCATATATTATTTTTGAAAACCGACGTATAATAGAGAACGGCTTAAATGGAAACGACTTAAGCCGAGGTACGCTCTCTCTTTATTTTTTCTCCCTGCTTCTTTCTGTGTTCCTTTCTGTGGAAGAGCGTAGGCTCAAAACGTTAAAGACTTTTTCACTTCCCGAGCGTTAAACTAATACATTTGTTTGTTGTCTACACCACCTGTCTTCGTCTTTTGTTTTCTTTTTGTGAATTCTCCCCCATATATATATATATATATATATATATATATATATATATATATATATATATATGTATACAAACTCACATATAGATATATATGTATATACCCATCAGTGGCGGCGGCTCGTGTATAGGCACTGTGGAACTGCAGCACCCCCTATTTCCACTCGATATTATCGATAACTTTGAATATAATGAGTCCTTTTCTCTTTAATCGTTTCTTTATATTTGTACATTATATAATCCTTAAGCTTAATGCCAGTACCCATCCCCTACTTAATGAAAAAAATACAAACATCCTTGTATAGAACTGTGCGCTTCACAGTTCCAGGGACGTGGTGTTTGGCTGTTGTGCGCATGCTCACATGTCTGAGATAGGAAGCTTCATGCTAGGGAGAGAGAGCACTGTCGTTCACGTAGTGTTGGTGAAAGGTAATGTTTCTTTTTGACTCTGAATGTGTTGTGCTTAAAAACATGTTTATATTCTTGAATATGATAAAGTGTAGAATTAGATTATTATCCTGCTTCCAGCTTCAGTGTTGCTGCCAGGATTTGAAAAACAAAGCAGATCCCCCCACCTTATTTTCTGATTTGGGGGTGGGGTTTGAAAGACAAGGGGGAATTCGCGGCGGTGTTTAGTAAACAAATTAAACACACTATCCAGCAGTGGCTAAAACACGAACTGATCAAGTTTATATATAAATATTCTTTTTATATGTTTGATTCCTTTAACACAATATTAAAAGAACGGCTAAAAATTTTCTGAAGCAGCATCCCCACTAATTTTATCTGGGAGCCACCACTGATGGCCATATGTGTGTATACATGTATGATGTATACGCTCATACACATGTATGACGAATGTATGTAGCCATATAGACTCCCATGTAGTCGTTGAGTCTTCTTACAGTGATTAAATATTTCTCTTAGTTTATGTAAAATTGCGCCACCTCGACGTGTATACTTCATCTACTTCATCGCTCTCCGATGTATAGAAGCGTCTCCCAGGAGAGCCGTTTAGACGTTTTTCTTTTTTCTTTTGCTGTCTTTAATATTTAACATTTCTCCCTGTCAAGGCAGCGTGCTGACAGAATCGTTGGCACGCCGAGCACAGGAAAAAGTTTCGTAGTGATCTAACATGCTCAAAAATCAAATGTTCAGTTGTAGATCTCATAGCAAAATCATTAGAGGAAAACTCAAGTCTTCAATTTCATAGCAATAAAAACAATTAAGAAAGTTCAAATGTTCGATAAATTTCATAGGAATAAAACACGATAACAATTTTGAAAGTTCAGTAGGTTTCATATCAATGAGTATCGTTAGCAATTAGTTAAAAGTTGTGTTTTGTTGTGTATGGAAAATTGTCGGTCGTTTGCGTCACTGGCGGACCTTGAACTGTTTCAAGCTGATATTGTTTTGTATATTTGGATTTTAAGATATGGGTTGAAATCCTGATTAGTTGTCAAAACAAAATTCCGTAAGAACTGTGTAAAGAGGGGGGAGGTGAGTTGTCGGCGAACAGATTTCGAATCGCTTTCCATCTTAATTGACCTTTTAATCTTTCTTTTTAAAATAATTTCGTTTTCTTTGATTAGTTACTTAAAGATTTCATTTGTTCTTGTCCACCCGTGGCCTTCTGTTCAAGTTAGCTGACCCCACTGTGTATGTCATTTGTTTATCAATTTTTCTGGTTACTTATTGCTCGGCAGGAGTTCAGCGCTCTGGTTGCTTGGTTGCTTGGTTGGTTACCTGGGGATGTCATTTGTTTATTACGGTTTTTGAGTCTCCCCCACAAATTCTAATCTTCCACTTACAAACTTCAGAGTTTGTCCCAACAAACTTTAGAGTGGTTAAGTTTGTCGGGCGAGGAGAATCTTATTTTTCATTCTACAAGGGTTCCTATGACTCGCACCCAATCTTCACTCTCACAAAATATGGAGCTTCGTCCTAAATTGACACGTTCCTTTCTATTCCGGGTTCAAATTTTACTCAAGTTGGCTTTGCCTTTCGTCATTCAGGGGTCAAATACTATAATTATTGGACTTTCTTTAAAACATTGAATGTCTGTTCTGGTTTTGCACCTTAAAAATGTTATTTCATCATTTCAGATCAACAAGGACTGAAACATAAAACTGTTGGTTGCTCAGTTGTATTATTGTAGCAGTGAATGTGCCGCAGCAGCATTGTACGTGGGTTGCAGTGGCTTTGAAACGAACCTCTACCTCTCTTTTTGAAATGTCACAGCATATTTCATTAAAAAGTTTGAATAAAAAAAAAGATTTTGTGAAAGCCACCAAACCTCAAAATAATGCCTTGCTTAAGGATCGCGGAACTGTTGCCAAGGAATCCCGATAAAAATTATAAATTCCAATCGTTTGACACACACAATCAATTTTAATCGATACACTGATTATATATGGAAATTTTTACATAACCCTGAATATACAACAATCACAGGGTTGGGAAATCTATGACTACCTCCACAGCATCACTGATCTGAGCTGGTAGGATGGTCAGTAAAGAAACTGAAACAGTCAGAATCCTCTCTCTCTCTCTCTCTCTCTCTCTCTCTCTCTCTCAGCAGCACCAACTCCAGGAAGCGGTGACTTGAGTCACTCCAAGCTGAAGAGTGACGTCCTTTTCCATTACAGATCTAGTGAGAGTGTTGAAATCAACAGCTCCTGTATTGTGGCAATGAGGATGAATAAAATGGAAAAACTGTAGGGAAAAACAGAAAAAGAAAAAGGACCAAAAACAATGAACCCTGACTAAAGGCATGTAGAACTGTGGGACTGTTTCGTGGAAAGCAGGGGGTTTTTTTCGGTCTGGAGCGCATAACTTTTTCGAAAAGATAACGAACCACTTATGAAATTACTGAATATGATTTAAAAGAAACAAGGACTCTGTTTATGCTTTACTTGCTGGTGAACAAAATACGGGACAAACACTCTGAATCCTAAAATGTTAGTGAAACAATCAGCAAAAGCATGGTGCTTACTACCAAATAATGTTCGCTTGCGAGTGACGGCTGTGTCTGGTGACAAAACCGTACAAAGAATTTACCCGCAGGTAAAGGATCATTTCCCAGGTGTGCGAGGCTTCGTGGGTCGACCAAAACCAAGGTTTTCAAGTAGCGAATAAAGGAAACTTGGGTTGTAGTCGGAAGATGACGAAGCAACTTAAAGAGCAGAAGAGGATCAGAGTCATTACCATGATCTCTCTAGATGACAGCTTCTCTTGTGTGTGTGTGTGTGTGTGTGTGTGTGTGTGTGTGTGTATGTGTGTGTGTGAGAGAGAGAGAGAGAGAGAGAGAGAGAGAGAGAGAGAGAGAGTATAAGTTAGCATGCCGGACAAAGTGCTTTGCAGCATTTCGTCCGTCTTAATGTTTTGAGTTCCAATTCCACCGACGCTGACTTTGCCCTTCATCCTTCCGGGAACAATAAAATAAGTACCAGACAAGTAGGGGGGAGGGGGCATACAAACGACTTCCCCCTCCCCTCAAAAACTACTGGCCCTTGAGGCAAAATTTGAAACCAGTCGATTACATGCTCCTCCCTCCTACTTGCCTGGTACTTATTTTATTATTATTATTATTATTATTATTATTAATATTATTATTATTATCGTCATATTCATTATTATTATTATTATTATTATTATTATTATTGTTGTTGTTGTTGTTGTCATAATCATTATTATTATTTCTTTTAGAATGACTGTATAAATAAGGACAAATAGAATACGCGAAGAACTAAACGAGAGTGTAAACGCTGTTGAGCAACGCAAACACTCGACTGCAGAACAGAAACAGTTATAGTTCGAATGAACTGAGTAACCTTTTACTTCAGCCTGTATCAATTTATAACATAATAGTAATTGAGAAGAAAGTGGTCCAAAGACGTGCTAACGACCGCTTCATTGCTAAAACCTCGCCATACATGCGCCATATTGTGTCTCGTAACAATACGCATAACGCCATTTTGTAAGGAACAAAAAAATATACACCCTCTCTTTATATTTTCTAACCTGACGAACGAACGAACCAGCCTACTACTACTACTACTACTACTACTACTACTACTACTACTACTACTACTACTACTACTACTACACGTGTACGTTAACATAACCTCCATTGAGATATTCGAAGTACAGCCTTGCCTTAGACACGACATCGTTTCATAATAAACAGAATTGATTACAATGAGAAAAGAAGAGAGATTGCTCACCTCAATGCTTTGCTGTATGTGCATGCATGTACATATGTATGATGTGTGTATATTTATATATATATATGTGTGTGTGTGTGTGTGTGTGTGTGTGTATACTTGTGTGTGTACGCTTGTGTGTATGCATATATATATGTGTATTTGTGTTTCTTTGTTCAGTTATAATAAAAAATAATTTTACATTAACCCGAAGGGTCACTCTATATTTTTCTTGAGTACAAATTTATTATTCTTAAAAACGAATGTTCTTGACAGTGACTTCGAAGCTGCGGCCAGTAAAGCCATCGTCGGCCGAAACTTCGAAGTCGGTGTCAGTGTCAGTTTAAGAATAACGTGTGTGCGTGCTTATGTGTATATGCATTTATGTGTGAATGCATGTGTGTGTGTGTGTGTGTGTGTGTGTGTGTGTGTGTGTGTGTGTGAGTGTGTGTGTGTGTGTGTGTGTGTGTGTGTGTATACCCATACCCGTACACATACAATATGCTCGATGCAAGTGCGTGACCCTCCGCTTTCTGTCCCTTATTCCAATTTCATTCAATTCACTTGATATTGCCATGGCTGGAAGGCGGCGAGATGACAGAACTGTTTGCCGCATTTCGTCCATCTTTACGTTCTGAGTTCAAATTCCGCTAAGGTCGACTTTGCCTTTTATCATCTCAAGGTCGAATGCTGGAATTGATGTAATCAACTTAACCCCCTCACCCGAAATTGTGCCAGACTTTGAAACCAATTTGAGGCCGATATTAACGCTACTCGGAGTATTTCTCTCAAATTTATTGTTTTATATGGTTTCATTCAACATATTAGGGAGTTGATAAAGGGAGGGGCATCATACTGATTTATGATTGATATAGGATGAAGGTGAGTTATGACTAATATAGAGTGGCGAATTATTTATGATTGATATACAGTTGTGAGCCATTTAAAATTGATAGAGTGATAGGAGTTATTTAAGATTGACAACCACTGATGAGTATTGTAAGGTTTAATGTTTAGGCATAAATTATTGTGAATATGTTGGTCAAAACTCTTAATTATTCCCCTAATATCTCTAAACCTACCACAGTTTACTGTTCTGTGTGTAGTTTAATGTCACCGTATTCCAATAAGGTAGCGGGGGACTAAAATCTTATTTATTGGTCATAATGATATGGTGGGGGAAAAGTAAACCTTAGCTTGATGGTCAATGAATATTTTCATTTGGTGTTGGCAAACAAGGGTGACAACTCTAGATATGTTTCGATCCTATTAGACTTCTTCAACGAATCATAGCAGTCTTCATATGTGATAAGTTATAGATTAAAAGAACCTCGATATTGATGTACAATGCTTTACCCGGCTATAAAACTTCTAATAAGCAGTATATCAAAAAATAGACATCAGTGTATAATAAATAATATGTGAGTGGTCGGTGTTTTCTTTTTGCTTGTTTTTTTTGTTTTTTTTTTGTTTGTTTGTTTGTTGTTGCTGTGGAGCTCTTTTTTACACCCAATTTTATGGCTGACATTCAATGATTTAGTAAAACAACCACGATCCTCTCTTAACCATAAACAAAAGATAAGATTCCATATGTTTATTTGTCTTCACTAAAAATGTCTAATTCTCTTCAGACAACCCCTACACACACACACACACACACACACACACACACACACACTATTTTTAGCTCAACATATCAACTTTAATGTTCGCCTCGCTAGTCTACATTACAGAAGTTTAGGCCACATAACATTATAAAATAACACTAAACATTTTAAATGGAGTAAAAATGAGTCAGCAGCTTTTCTATTAGCTAAAGTAGATTTCTGCATATGCATTGTTAGGGTCGAGACGATAATCTCGACATGAAGAACTGCTCAAATAGAAAATCCACTGATTCGATCTAATAACTATTTCCATGTTGTCAACAAATCATTGATAATAACCACAAAATAAGATGTGTAAAATCATTTGTTTATTGATTCCTCTATCAGATTTCAGCGGTAAATGTTATTTCGCTGATGAAGCCACAATAACACAGAAACATACCTTGAGTTGCCTCGTGTATTTGGTCGATATGTAGAAAACGATATTAGTCACGGAATTATGCTGTATCAAATTTCAAGTTTTAGTTCTACTATTTT
>NC_142928.1:8985369-8987869 GCF_046866305.1 Octopus bimaculoides | reverse complement strand
GCTTTACACTTATATATATATATATATATATATATATATATATATATACAGAGCGAGAAACAGCGAGACAGGAACACAGAGACAGACACAGAGGAAGAGACAAACAGACAGACAGACAGATAGATAGATGGATGGATAGATAGATAGATAGATAGATAGATAGATAGATAGATATGACGGTCAAATCTGGTGAGTCATGTTGAGTAATTTGTTAAGATAAAGTGTGTGATTATTAGGGCGTCGTGTGGAGATGGGAAGTTGACTGGCAGAGATCTGATTATTCGTCAGTGACAAGTAGATTGCTGGAGAAGAGGTGAGCTGAAACAATTGTCTCTCACTCCTAGCTTATCTTCTCTTTACTCTCAAACGTCCGTTCGAAGTTTAAAGTTTCCCCTTCACATCTTCTGAGTCATAGTTTCCTTTACGAAAAACATTTACGGTCTCACGTCGTTAAGAAAAGGTCTCACATACGTAATAAAGAGAGGGAAAAAACTTGGAAGATTTTCAGGTCACTGTATTTACATGTTTGTGTGACTATTATAATTATATCTAATGTAGGGAACACACAAAGGCAGCGAGCTGGCAGAATCGTTAGCACGCCGGACGAAATGTTTGGCGGCGTTTAATCCATCTTTACGTCATGAGTTCAAATTCCGCCGAGGTAGACTTCACCTTTTTTTTTTGGAGGGTTGATATAAGTCGATGTAATTGACTTACACCTTCCCTCGAAATTGCTATCCTTGTACCAAAATTTGAAACCCATTTATTGAACACACGGCCTGAGGTTTTTCCCACAATGATATTTTTGAAAGATATTCTCTGAGGAAAGAAAAGAAGGGAAATCAGAAAAGGGAGTGAATCGATACATTATTGGGAACGTTCGTGCTGCAGTTCATCGAAAAATAACTACTGTTGAGGAATGGATAACAAGATAGATGGATAGCAACCTTGTGCGCAATTGTACGAATCGAATCGAAGAGTACGAATCGAAGGGTTGACCATTCGTATCTTATAAACACTTGCTATTTAAGATAAAATTTAGTTCAAATAGACAGAGAAACGCTTATGATCTTTGTGGGTTCTTTCAGGCTTGTGGAGTTGTGTTCCAAGAGCCTGTCCGTCGTGTTTAATGCCTGGTTCCTGTTGAATGAGATTTAGTTTGTAATACGTCTGTTGCAGGATTTTTCGAAGACTTTTTAATTTTAGACCTCATTTACAACGGGTTTAACTATGTCTGTGTGTCCATGTAGACTTCGTGCATTTTTCTGAATTTCGTTGTCTCGAAGAATAGATAATTTACATCTGCAGACGCAACAACTGAAGAATCGCATCCATGAGTTCAATTCCAGCAGCAGGCAAAGCTCCCTTCACAGTTATTTTTCATTTGTTAACAAAAGGAAATCAAAACATAGCTGATATAAAGGGTCAATTGTGTGGCTGTTGTTGTTGTTGTTGTTTAGTTTTTAGTTCTAGGTCAGTGTTAAGAGAACAGATTTGTAATCAAAAGCATTTCAGCTTTGACCCTCTCATCTTTTTGTATATCCGCGACTAGATAATCCGAAGTACTTCCGTCTTTAGGCGATAAGGTGCAATTTTAGGAATATTTGGCTATTATTTCTAACAGATCAAGTAACCACGCAAAGGCTACCTGGTTAAGAAGACCTGTTATGAAGTCGTATCTCTGTAAAGTAGTTCTAAGGGGTACAGTGGGAGGCCAGTGTACAATATTATCCTGCCACCATAATGTGGGGTGGAGGGGGAAAGATTGAGAGAGAAAGAAAGGGAGAGACTTTAGGAATAGATTTGCAAAAATAAATGAAAGAGTAATAAGAATACGAGTCATTCATGCATTTCTCATTTAGCAGTGAATCAGTTTCAATTGGAAAATGGAACCAGGTTGGTGAGTTAATGAAGATCCGTTTTTAATTAGTTTACAGTGGTGGAGAGAAATCCTTCCATTTGTTAAGCTTGGCATAAACTGACGTTTCTATCGAGAGAGAGGTGGGAAGAGAAAGAGAGGAGAAAGAAGGAGAGAGTGAGAGAAGGGAGAGAAAGAGAGGAGAAAAAAGGAGAGAGAGAGAACGAGACAGAGAGATGATTTTTAAGCTGTAGCAGGGATTCGATACCAAACCGCTAGATACTCGCTCAGCCACCTCGTCTGAACCACCAGAGTTTCGTGTGATCCATCTATGAATCGATAAGTCAGTCTGAGGCTGTGGCGTGATATGGTTGTCTCAAATATTCTAAAATTTGACTTCTTGTCCCCTATAAAAAACCGTTTGGCGCATAACTTATTGGTAGATAACCCGTAGGCCGCTGACGTCACAGATCTCCTCAGGGATTTGCGCAGATGACTTCATGTATTTTTGAACTGACAGCATGATGTCACACAGTTAAATGCTTATAATATCAAAGCAATTTTCTTCTCCTCTCATTCGATAGTTATTAATATTGCTAATTATAATTCGCCAACACCAAATATCTTTATGTCCTACAATAA
>NC_142928.1:8977869-8980369 GCF_046866305.1 Octopus bimaculoides | reverse complement strand
GAGGTAGAACGCTAGTAGTTCGTCTTGCCTTCACAGCGGCTGGAGTGAAAAGAAAGTTGACCACAGGTCACACGAGAGCAGAGAGGATGGTGGAGGGAGGAAGTGGAACAAGGAGGAATATATATATATATATATATATATATATATATATATATATGCATATAAGCTTTTATTTGCTTCAGTCGTTGAAACGCGGCCATGCTGCACCCAGTCTTCAAGAATTTTAACCGATTCCAATGCTTTTTTTAAAGCCTGGTACTTATTCTATTCGTCCCATTTGCTGAACTGCTAAGTTATGGGGATGTAAATACACCAACAACAATTGTGTCTGTGCTTGCCCCCACCGCCGCTTTCGGGGTCGTTAAAATAAGTACCATTTGTGCTCTGGGTCGATGTAATCGACTTTTCTCTTCCCAAAATTTCAGGCCTTGTGCCTATAATAGAATGTATCATTATTACTATTACTATTATTATTATTGTTGTTGTTGTTGTTGTTGTTGTTTTTCTCCTCAGAGCGTTCGGTCTTGTTTGCTCTGGTTGATTCTGTGAGAGCGGACAACAGCCTGCTGTCAGAGGTCTTTCTGCACATTATAAGCTTTGATACTTGGTTGTTAATTATCGTAGAAGATATTCAACATCCAAGCACCAATCTCAAAATCCTAGCTGTCCCCAGCAGAGCGGTTTGTTTGGTCTTGCTCTCCTCTCATGTCAACTCCGATTTCTCTAAACTATTTCCCGAACTTGGTTGTCGATTCTCCGAATCCAAAAAACGGAACAAGAACGTAACAGAGGACAATGAAAACATATGGACGGATGGACGATACAAGGACGAACAGAAAAACCAGGACTCGTGGCTTGCTAGTCATCAGTCAAGCTTCCAATTATCATTACAGTTTCGGCCTGTTACATTTGAGACTGTTAGAAATTGGTAGACCCCAAAAATCTAAGCTAAGGGCATTACATTTTTGGAAGAAAGCGGCGGGTATGTGCGACAACTCGGACAAAAGAAACGAGAAAACGGAGAAAATGTTACACGATTACAAATAAAACCAACAAGAATAACAACAGGTGTCTTTCGACTAAAAGGACAAGTTAAGTTAGGTTGGCGAGTGAAGTGGAAGCCTTACGGCAACAAACATAGATGAAAGTCAGGAGACAGGAAAATGAGGTGTTATGCGAGCAGTGATCAGTCAAAGAAAGAAAGACCATACTTGGCCGAGCACCGGTCACGTGGGAGAACAGAGAGATGTAGAGAGCAGAGAGATTGAAGAATTAGGGAAGGAACTAGGGACAGAGAGAGAGAGAGGGGGGAAGATACAAGTGAGATAACAGAGGAAAGTAGAGAGATTACAGAAAAAGAATGCCAAGGAATGTGAGAGAGGGGGGGGGGCGAGAAAAGGAAAATGGAAAGAAAGAAAATGCCAAGAAAGTGAGAGACGGGGAGCGAGAAAATACATATCTATACACACACACACACATATGAACATATATGTATATATATATATATATATATATATATATATATATATACGTGTGTGTATGTATGCATGGTGCGTACGTGTGCGCGTGCGTAAGCGTGTGTGTAGCAGCAACAGTAATAACGAAAAAAGCACCAATATAGCATCTTCATTGTTAATGGATGCCATAAAGGACAAGAATCGAAGTTTAGATATTTCCTTCGCTAAATATTTCCTGCCGGTCCCAGAGAGACAAGTTCTAATAAAACCCTTCTTCAGTCTGTTCAAGCACATCAGGATCAACGCAGTTTTCGTTGTAACAGACTTGACAACCGGGGTTTGCGTGGTTACGTCCCCGTAACTTAGCGGTTCCACAAAGGTGAACGATAGAATAAGAACTCGGCATAATAAAATTAAGTACCGGGGTCGATTCATTCGACTAAAATTTCTTCAAGGTGATGCCCCAGCATGGCCGCAGTTTTATGATTGAAACAATTAACCAAAAAGAAAAACTCTTGACACGTCAATGTGCCAATAATTGAAATGTAATTCGCTGACGCCATTCTGTTGTTCACCTCTACGCGATGACAGCTTCCAATGTCGAGAGATGTTTGCCACGACAGGCAATAAATGATAATATCAGTGATAGAGTGAAATAGGTCCATTCCCCTTTCATTTGCGTCTGCACACTTGTTGGTGACCCTGTCAACGGCCACCAAGACTGCAGCAATAAAAGCAACAGTGTCGAAAAGTATCGTCATCTTTGTGTAACGTTTTATAGAACAACTTTTTTATTTATTTCTCTTTTGTCATATTTTATTTTTTAACCGTCATCACCACCACCATCATCATCATCATCATCATCATCATCATCATCATCAGCAGCAGCAGCAGCAGCAGCAGCAACATCTATGATAAATGATGTTGAACAAACGAGAGAAGATACACACGCACACACATATATGCACAAATACACACCTATTCATACACACACACACACACACACACACACACACACTCACACACACACATACACGTATATA
>NC_142928.1:8955369-8975369 GCF_046866305.1 Octopus bimaculoides | reverse complement strand
ACTGGATTAATCCCAACAAAATACTACAAGTTTAGTCAGTGGCTCAGCACCTATGTTTGTGTTCTTCATTTCAAAATAATAAAAACTTTAACATACTCCCAGAATGGGACTTCGTCCATGTGTATCCGCCTGCGTATATGTGCAGGTGTCTGTGTGTTTCGGATTAGCGCGCAAGAAAAACATTTACGGAAATGTTCTCATAAAAATTGTATTAAAATAAGTTATCGTTATATGCCATGTTTGCAATTCTCCTATAAATGATAGCAAAGTGTGTATCAAATGAAATGGAAATCCTGGTTCAGTGACAGATCGATCATGTTAGTAAAGTTTTAACGTTTTTGGTAACATCATATTCTCTCTTCTAATTTAATATTGAATAAGAGAGAAAATGCTACCCTCTCTTTAACAAGAGAAATTTATTTTGTCGGTAAGGACTAATCCCCTTGTTTCATTATCACAATTAAAAAGCGTTTATCTTTACTTTTAAAAAAAGAGGTGGGGTCGTAGACATACGACGGAGAATTATTCAATATCGGCTTTGCTTCTATCAGAATCGTTTACCATTAAAGCGAAAAAGCAAAACCGGCGTATACGAGAGGTATGTAGAACATATTTCTGTTTACTTTCTCTGTTCATTCGCATAAGCTGTAAAAATTGTTGCGCATATGCACACACAAACACAGAAAATTTCCGGATATTTAGCTGTTATTTTTAGCAGTTCATTTTCAATTTTAGACACTGGGATGGGGTGGCGAAGGGTATGTTGCCCGGAAGCTTGAAGAAGACAGTAGAATTGAGACGAAGCGCAGCCTCCCTTGGATACAAGATCACTACATCACATCACACTTTGAAGGCTATGCGTTTGCAATGCAGGAACAGGAGATTGCCACAAAGTACCTGGTGAACAAGAGAGACAGTGACGCTCTTGTAATCCCAAGGTGCAACCGCATGTGAAGGATATGTCATGTTTCTGTGGAAGACATCATGTATGTGATTAGCAGCTGTCCTATAATATCGTTACGGTACTACCTTCTATGCGGCACGATATTGTTGCTAAAACAATTTACAATGCCACCCACAAAAAAAGACTGTCCTGAAATTAAACTTAGAAAATCCCTCTGTTATGGAATACATTCATAAACACCGACTCAAGGAATACTGGTGGAATATTCCCATCAAAACTTCTGTCATATGTAAACATAACAGGCCGGATATTGTCGATTGGGACAGAGGAGCCAAGGTATGTGCCATCATAGAGGTTAGCTACTCTGTAGATATAAATATTTCTTTGAAAATCAAAGAAAAAGAGGATATCTATGGGTAACTGTTTCGAAACCTCCAGCTTCTATATCTAGATTGTGAATTCATATTCATACCAATAATAATTGGAGCGCAAGGTTTTGTTAGTAAATGCTTAAAGGAGAATCTGGATAAACTGTTGTTTTCAGAAAGAGAAATCGATCAGCTAATTCGTACATTATAAGTGTAATCTGTGAGTGGAACAGTAAAAATATGCGAGACTTTTCTCAAGTTCCAAATGTGAATGTGTCTGTGTTAACTACATCCCAAAGATGGAGCCTTGTATCTTTGTTGGATACCAGCTCCCTCCTCAGTAGAAGATTTATAATGATTAAAAAATAGAAGAGACATACATACATACATACATACATACATACATACATACATACATACATACATATAATTAAGATTCCGTTGAATTAGGTACTTGAGACACCTTGCTAGGTCGGTATAATCCACATACCCAAACAATATTAATTGAATATTGAATATAAATGCTCCATGCAGGGGTGTTTGAACCTGATATTCCTGCCGTGTGTGCAGACAACACAACCCAGTTGAGTGAAGATATTCGCTCCTGGTAATTTAGACATGTACTTTTTATAAAGGTACCTAATATAGTATTTCCGAAGGTCAGATTCCAAGTTAGATAAATAAGATGAGTAGCAAAAATGTACAGGTATCAATTCATTACAGCCGTTTCAAGCGACTCCTTTATTTCATTAATGAAGCCATTACATCAGTTGAAAGAAACTATTCTCGTCAGATGACCGCAGAAACTTCAAATATAAAAGATACAACCATCTTAATATTTTGAGTTCCTTTATTGATGTGAATATGTTAACGAAATGGTTGTATCCCTTATGTTTGAAGGCTATGCTGTCATCTGACGAGAACAGTTCCTTTCTTGGGATGTAATGTTTCCATTAATCAATAAAAGGAGTCGCTTGAAACGGCCGTAATGAATTGTCAACTGTACATCTTTGTTACTCATTTACACACACATACATACATACATGCATACATACATACATACATACATATATACATACATACATGCATACATACATACATACATACATACATATATACATACATACATACATACATACATATATACGTTTGAAAACCAAAGATAAAGTTAGTAACTGTGGACAACTACCTCGAAACCTCCAGTTTCTTTATATCCAGATTACAAATTCACATTTACACCAATGACAATTGGTGCACTTGGTTTTCTGAGTAAATGCCTAAGAGACTATTTGGATACGCTTGGGTTTTCAGAAAAAGATATCAAAATACAATTTGTAAGGGGAACAGTAAAATATGCAAGACTTTTCTCAAGTTTAGAATGAGACATTGTTTTGTTATCTACAATCCAGCGATGGAGCTTCTTATTTTTGTTCGAAATCAGTTCTTTCCCCAGAGGAAGAATTTAAATGATTAAAAACAGAAGAGAACACGCACGCACACACGCACACACACACACACACACACACACACACACACACACACACAGACACACACACACACGCACGCACACGCACGCACACACACACACACACACACACACACACACACACACACACACACACACACACACACACACACACACACACCACGTCTCGAAAACTATGCTTTGTCATTGCTAGAGCAGGTGTCAATTAGGAAATATCTAACGAACAAATGACACATTGAAAATCTCAACTCTTCAAAATGTAACGGAAAATGTCGATTATCAAAAGCTTCTCCAAGACTCACCAAGGTAACAGTTTCTTTGAGTGGGAAGCAGTGCGTCGAGGTTGTGGCGAAAACAAAACACACCACCATCACTGGGAAAAACTGGAATAAACATAAAAAAACACCGTTGAATATCTATTCATACAGAGCATCATTTGATGAGCCATACCCATTAAATTTTCAACTGCAGAAGTAATACATACATACATACATATATATATCTATACTCTTTACTCACTTTTTACTCTTTTACTTGTTTCAGTCATTTGACTGCGGCCATGCTGGAGCACCGCCTTTAGTCGAGCAAATCGACCCCAGGACTTATTCTTTGTATGCCTAGTACTTATTCTACCGGTCTCTTTTTGCTGAACCGGTAAGTTACGGGGACGTAAGCACACCAGCATCGGTTGTCAAGCGATGTTGGGGGGGGGGGGGGGGGGCAAACACAGACACACAAACATATACACACACATACATGCATATATATGTATATATATATATATATATATATATATATATATATGCATATATACGACGGGCTTCTTTCAGTTTCCGTCTACCAAATCCACTCACAAGGCTTTGGTCGGCCCGAGGCTATAGTAGAAGACACTTGCCCAAATATACATCTATGTATATCTTACGAATGTCTACGTATGTATTTGTACATACACACATATGTGTGTATGTGCGTGTGTATGTGCGTGTGTATGTGCGTGCGTGTGTGTGTGTGTGTGTGTGTGTGTGTGTGTGTGTGTGTGTGTGTGTGTGTGTGGAGCAGCGCCTTTAGTCGAACAAATCGCCCCCAGGACTTATTCTTTGTAAGCCTAGTACTTGTTCTATCGGTCACTTTTGCCGAACCGCTGGTTACGGGGACGTAAACACACCAACATCGGTTGTCAAGCGATGGTTGGGGGGATAAACACACACATACTCACATATACATACATATATACGACGGGCTTCTTTCAGTTCCCGTCTACCAAATCCACTCACAAGGCTTTGGTCGGCCCGAGGCTATAGTAGAAGACCCTTGCCCAAGTTACCGCGCAGTGGAACTGAACCCGGAACCACGTGGTTGGCAAGCAAGCTACCTACCACACAGCCACTCCTTTTTAAATGGTTATGATGTCTCTTCCGCTATGAAATGATTACATAAGAAATAGAAGTAAAAATACACTGTGGTTAAATGACTTGCAGAGATCATGTGGACAAATTAATTAATTAATTAATTAATTCTGTATAAGAAAATATTGCCACTTTTGTTCTAAAACAATTTTCCAGTGAAATACGCCCCGGGGAGAACGTGCAAAGCGAAAAGGTGAAAAATGGAAAATTTCCTCAAGTTTTGTGAGTTATGGAGTTTTTTGTCGATCAAGTTTACAGTAACCGATTACTATGCTTTGGGTATCGATTGATGTGTGTGTGTGTGTGTGTGTGTGTGTGTGTGTGTGTGAGTGTGTGTGTGTGTTTGTGTGTGTGTGTGTATGTGTGTGTGTGTGTGTGTGTTTATTCTGTTTATAATTATTTGAAATCCGCCTATGTGGAAGGAGCGGTTTTTTTAAATCAAAGATACAATGCTTCATCGTTAGCATTGTAGGTAACGAAAGCAATGTCACATGATCTTACTGTTCCGCTTTACAGATTGTATTTGTAATGTGTGAGAAAGTTAGCTGATTTCTTTTTCTGAAAACCCTTGCTTATCCAGATGGTCCCTTAGGCATTTACTCAGAATCCCAAGCGCCCAATTATTATTAGTGTGTATGTATGTATGTATGTATGTATGTATATGTGCATATTTGTATATTTTATGTATGTATTCCCATGAATATAGTTACATACCTAGACACGCTCATATATATTTAAATGATAAACTTCTGTAAAGTTTTACAGATTCTTACAGTTCCAGTGATGGATTGGATCTGTAGTCTTCGAATTAGCTTTCTCCTTTCTGGCTTTGAGAAGCTCAATTTCTCAACATTGGTATTTAGGCAGTGTGTTACATATCCCAGGGCCCCAATAATAATGCATGTATGCATGTATGTATGGATGCATGGATGCATGCATGTATGTGTGCGTGTGTGTTTGTGGCGGGGTGGGGAGAATGTTTCCATGGCCGCATAGGTATATCTGCCGGTGAGGACACATACATTCCTACTACAAATACTAAACACACCTGAATATAAACACAGATTTCTACACATACGTGTTTGTGTTTGTCCTTTGTAGACTGGCCGTTGCAAGAGTTACTCTGCTGAATGGATGTCAGTCAGTTTGGTTGAGATTCTCCAGGGGTTGTGGGCTGGCCTCACCTCTGCCCGAATTACGGTAGCACACTTACTAGTTAAACACTTGAGGGATCTGGCGAGTATTTAGGTTTTGTTCAATGGATAAGAACCTGGTGACATAACCTTGAAGAATGGCTTCAATCACCCTGCTTCCTGTCTCTGATGGGTCACGTGTGGGTCACGTGGTTGTCATGTGTGCTGTCAGGAACAGTTGGCATAAATCTCGAGGGAGATTTCACTGCTATTTCTAGTAGGTCGAGTGTTTGTGTAGGAGCTAGCTCATAGACATGTTCTCGTGATGATAGAGGTAACGGTGGTGGTGGTGATAATTACAACGATGGCCAGTCGTTCTAAATAAGTAAATCAATGTGTGTGTGTGTGTGTGTGTGTGTGTGTGTGTGTGCGCGCGCGTAATTCTACAAATAAATAAATGCTGAAAGAAAAAAAAAAACAGGATATCAGAGTCGTAGAAAAGGGTAGAAATAATTTCAATGCGAACATTTATGTTAACGTACATCTATCTATCTATCTATCTATCTATCTATCTATCTATATATATATATATATATATATATATATATATATATTCATACACACAAATAAATATATATAATTATATATGCATGTATGTAAATATTAAGTATATATGCGTGTGCGTGTATATATATATATATATATATATACATATATATACACACACGTACACACATACATATATATAAGAATCCGTATATAAATGCACATACATACACATATTCCTCCCCCTCCCTTTCTTTGGCAAGTAAATCTAAATGTCAAAATCTAGTCATGTGATGTAATTACAAATGAAGACCTAAATTCCTCAACCGGATGGTAATGTCTGTTGATGGCACTAATGTATCTGTGATTCCATACAATCACCTTTATAACCCTCGGCTCATAGTTTCTCCTACCATACACACACACACGCACACACACACACACATACACAAAGCCAAGATAACTCTATTACAAATTTATTTAATTACACGACAACAAATCGGAAATAAAATACATGATTGTGGCTATTGTATTTATGTTTTTTATTATTTGAAATGTTAAGTTATGGGTTCGAATAGAGCTGCAGTAGTTAAAGTTGACTGCTACACTCGGTCTCAGACGAAGCCATATGCCAAACAAATCTCCGAAATTATGGTGTAAAAGTACTTCGGCCCAGTATTTTTGAAATCGTATGAAATATTGATTTCAAATTTTGGCACAAGGCCAGAAACTTCGAGTCGATTATACCAACTCTAATGCTCAACTTGTACTTATTTCATCGATTCCGAAAGGATTAAAGGTAAAGTCGACCTCGGCGGCATTTGAACTCAGAACGTAAAGACGGGCAAAATTCAGCTCAGCATGTTGTCCGGCCTGCTAACGATTCTGCCAGCTCACCGCCTTAGAATCGCATGAAATATTAGCAAGAAGTGAGTCATTCTTGGTGTGTTCGTTTCTATCTTGTATGGTGTTATCCGCTTCAGTTTTGAACAATTTATTGGGGGTCTTTATTGTTGTTGTTGTTGTTTAGCAGAAACAATTAGGAGTGATACCAAATGTTCCCTGAACTAATCTTAGCCCTATTCACCAATCGCGCAGGTTTTATCGACGCCACATGGCAGCAAATTCTCTTTTTTTATGTCTCTAGCTTTATGTTTTTAATTTTAGTTTACATTTACATAAGACCGCTGTGTATATTACATCCTTTCTTACACATAAACATAGGTTCACGTATTCGCTCATTTCCATTGCTGACGAAGTTTATGTGGGCAAAAATTAAACAAATCATAACAGGAAACTATTTAAAAGCTATCGTCTGGTCATTGGTCCACAAATATATTAAATCTGAACATTTGTGAGAAAAAATTGCGTGGACTATACAGAACACCTCTGATAGGTTGCGAATTAACTATTGCAGTTTCCTGACATGGAAAAGAGTTCTTCCATAGATCAGTTAAGTATCCCAAAAGTTGGTACCAGTTCTTCAGATACTTTGTGGTATATTGCCATGTTGCACAATGAGACATCCGACCGTCATCTTCTTTGTTTAAAGTCTGATATAATATTCATTGGTAACATTACTTTAGAAGACCTTTGTATGATGCGCTGAAGGCAATATTGTGGTAAAATAATTAATGCAAACGGTTCGGAACCTGGAAAGTGTTTATCACACATCAATTATCATGTAAATAGTGAACAAGGCAAGCATTATGGGTTTGAACAGAACAACAAAAACTTACATTGGAATAACGGGAAATACCTTCAAAGAAGGACATAGACAGCATCTGACTTCGTTCAGAGATAAAAATAAGACATACAGCATCTTTATCCAGTATGGTATTGAGTCTTAAAGAGAGGAACGTGAGCAACCCCCATATAAACTGGATCATTTAGCTAAAGCCAGCAAATACAGGGGACGGGGCAGCAAATGAGAACCCAGTATTTCTGGAAAACTAGACATCATAGCATCAACTGTGAACGTTATGAATACTAGAGAGAAAACCTTTTCCTCGAGCATGCAAAAGCAACAACTCATACTTCGAAATTTGAAGTATGACTCCTCCACCAACCACTTTACCACCCCGCCAACCTGTATATATATATTTTCGCTGAACATCAATTACGTACATAAAAGATGCATGCCCTCTTGGACTTATGCTGGATTCCCTCATGTGCATTGCACATATTCACGATATTACAATTCACAAAATACATATATATATACACAAACTTATGAGTCCACAACCCCATGAAATTAATAACCCATGAGCCAAGCTTGGCGTCAAAACCTGTGAAATTGCACGATTATGTGCATATATTCAAACACAAACAAGATGCATCATGCAAGTGTCAGTCTGTACATGTGTGTGTGTATGTGTTTGTGCATATGTGCGGGTTTGGTGCGTGTATGTATGTGAATGCTTGTGTATGCGTGTATTTATAGATATATGCGTGAGTTGGGAGTATCGCTGTCTGGGAGATATCTTATGGTAGTGGAATAGTATTTAACTGCTATTTCTAAATTTCGGTATGTGGTGAAGCAGTTTTGCTGAACCCTAATTATAATTATGCTTCTAATTATAAAATTCTTGTATCTCTATCTATCTATCTATCTATCTATCTATCTATCTATCTATCTATCTGTGTATTAATTTCTCCCTCTCTCTCTCTCTCTCTCTCTCTCTCTATATATATATATATATATATATATATATATATATATATATATATATATATATATATATATATATATATATATATGCTTTTAGACGAGTATATTACATGCACATCTATGTATATTTACGAATGTCTACATATGTATTTGTACATACACGCATATGTGTGTGTGTGCGTGTGTGTGTGTGTGCGTGTGTGCGTGTGTGTGTGTGTGCGTGTGTGTGTGTGTGTGTTATCGCCCAACAGGTACCCGGATCTCAGTTCTGCCATCGACTTCAATGACGTCAACACAAGGATGTAGAAAACGAATCGGAAACGCCAGCAAGTAGTTTCATTGTCATTTTATCCTATTAACGCTTCCGATCCTGTATCGGTTTCCCCGCCACCACCATTGCCACCACCACCCTTACAAACACCAACATCACAACCATCACCATCACCATCACCAACAACTGCTGCTACTACTTATGCTCTCAAAACCGTTATCATCACCAATAAAACTACTACAACAACTACTACTACTACTACTACTACTACTACTACTACTACTACTACTACTACTACTACTACTACTTCAGCAGTTAATAGAAAATCGCATACACACACACACATGGACAGACAGACAGACACATGGACACTCATACACGTATATATGCACACAATCACACGTAAATACACACACTCACATGCACACAGAAACACCCACCCACCCACACACACACACGCACACACACACGCACACAGATGTTAATAGAAGACGAATAAAAGATGAACTCTGTTTTAGCGTTCGCTAAAAGACTGTGGTCGGCCTATTAATTCTTTACGTAACACTTCAATGGCTATATCCAGGCAATATTGTATGAGGCAGGGAAACCTAACGGAAATTAGCCAGAAATTATCAAAGATATTAAACTCTGAATATCAACTATAAACCGTCGGTGGGAAAGAGTATTTTCGTCAGAATTTCCGAGATGAGAAATTACATTTATTAAACCCCGATATAATCAGACTTACGTCCTCGCCTTCGTTGTTAGAGTCACACCATTTCGGCCGTTGGACCTTCCAGCCTTCTTCAGAAATTATTATTATTATTATTATTATTATTATTATTATTATTATTATTATTATTATTATTATTATTATTATTATTATTATTATACCCTGATATACTCAGAGTAGGGTGTTCATTTTTTTTGCTATAGTAGCAAGTTATGTTCGCTCCGGTCTCAGCTAGTTTTCCTATTCGCCTAAAATTGACTCCAACCTTTTATTAAATCCACCGGATTAGATTGTTTTTCATTCTGTTGTTGACTTCTTCCCTCGCCTTAATACAAACATCCCTTGGCAACCTTTAATCCGGGAACAACGTTTATGCTTACACCCATAAAAAGTTAGGTTTAAAGCTTTTTACTTATACCTCGGGGCTGTGATGGAATAGTGAATAAGTGTGAACTGTAAAATATTGTTTAACACGTGGGTGTGATTTCAATTTCAAGGAAAGAGTGATCTCGAAGATCATCGTTAAATCATTATTTTCTAAAATCATCATCACCGTCAGATGCAGCAGAAGCAGCAGTAGCAGCAGAAGCAGCAGTAGCAGCAGCAGCACTAAGACTGAGAATTCAAATTAATCAAAAACCGAATTAAATATAAGCAATTACCGCCTCTAACTTTGAGGACACTCTTCCTCCTTCGCATACTAATTAATGAAAAAAATTGATGCTTACGTTAAATACTCTTCGTGAAGATCATCGTAATACTTCATACAGATACCTCATGGAAAGAGAAATTAGCATGATACAAAGATTAACGGTTCAAACTCATACTGCTTGTATTGCACATACAGAATTTTTATTCGTCCGGCAGCTAATAATAACATCAGTGAATTTTCAATTAGTTTTCGTATATCAGTGACGACAAATAATATTCTTAGAGTACCATTGCCAGTAGGTACTTGCTACTGACGAGAGCTCAAAGATATAGAAATGTGTATCCGGCAATGCCACCAACACTTATGCACAATTTTTGCATGCTGCTGATATATTTTATGTTATTTAATGCAGTACGTCCATACATTTTTTTAATACAGTCTCTAAAGAGAACACACTGAACATTTTTTTAGACCCGTTAATATAGAGTCTTGCTCTCCTAATGTTAAATCGTATATCAATAAGCAACGAAGTCTGCCCCACATGCACATGTAGAGACAAGTCTAAATGTCCTCTAGGACAGAAGTGCGATATATCTTCTGTTGTTTATGAAACACAGGTTTCAACGAACTGCGACAATGGTTGTACAGCTATCAAACGTTATATCGGAGCCGTGGAAGGAAAATTTAAGTCTAGATATAACAACCGTCTTTCGTATTTTATGTCCTGTGATAAGAAATAATCAACAACACTTTCGGAATTAATCAGAAACTTAAAGACAAAGGAACCAATTACAATATCAAATGTAAAATGCTCTCTAAATCCAGATCCTATATTAACGAGTCTAAAAAATGTTCAGTGTGTTCACTTGAAAAACTGTGTCTGTTAATACACTTGAGAACCTATAACAAATACATAAATTCGAGGAATGAGATTTTTTCTTTATGTCCATATTTCAAGAAATACATCTTTTGCTAGAATTTGAAAGTAGACCACTGGACACTTAGTAAACCGTTAATATCTGGCTTATGTCTGCTTGACATTGAATTATTGCAATATTGGTTACCTCCTTTGTACTTTTTTCTTTTTGTTTTCTCCTTTACAAGTGTCTCTTGTTTAAACATTATCTGCTCAAAAGCTACACCGAAAATTGTTCCCGGCTGCATGTGAAATTGGCCGTACTTTGTGAGCGTCTTCCGACTCTGTCAACCTAATAAAACTTCTTACACACATTCATACACACACACACACACACACAGAGGGAAACTTACTCACATTCAGCATGTACGATATACATATACAGAGAAAGAGTGAGAGAGGGTGTGGTAAAGTAGGACCTTTGCTGTTGCTGCCACAGATTTCAAACGATCTTGTTTTCAGTTTGATAAACAGCAGAATAAATTATTTCGACCAGGAAACCCTGGGTAGCTGTATTTATAAGATTTGTGTGTGTGTTTTTTGTTTTAATTTTAAGATTATCTTTACACATTTAGCTAATCGAGTACTCTTCTAGTTGTTGAAGCATTACCACATAATATATGTAGGCGCAGGAATGGCTGTGTGGTAAGTAGCTTGCTTACCAACCACATGGCTCCGGGTTAATTCCCACTGCGTGGCACCTTAGGCGAATGTCTTCTATTATAGCCTCGGGCCGACCAAAGCCTTGTGAACGGATTAGAGAGACGGAAACTGAAAGAAGCCTATCGTATGTGTGTGTGTGTGTGTGTGTGTGTTTGTGTGTCTGTGTTTGTCTCCCCAACATCGCTTGACAACCGATGCTGGTGCGTTTATATATATATATATATATATATATATATATGCAATAATTATCGTGAATTAGAACATGGAGACTTCTTCATCCTCAAGATTAATTTCCTCTTATTTTATAATTACATATAGCATATTTTTATGGTTATTACGACCTACACGTGTTTCCACTGCACAAAGTAGAGGCAATTGCACATGCAACTGGGTATGATTTTCAGCGCAGCTTTAGCTATAGCACGGAGTGGGAAATAATCAGTACAGCTAAACCATATCGTACTGGTGAAGGCAGCTGTAAGTTATGTATAGAGGAAATCTACCAAATATTCACATACAGACACAAATTACTTAATATCAGGATTGAACGAGCCTTACGATGCCTGCATAAGCATACCAAAACATTTAAGAAATTTAAGGAACGTTCTAGATAACTCAATGTCCCACACACAGGTGAATAGAAAAGTATATCATAAACTAAAAAAAAAATAATGGCACTCCATAACCCACCTAGCATATGTTCTATCCACTTTATACTACCGAATATAAACAACACAGACAGTGAATATATGAATAACTAAAAATATTACATGACAAGCAATATACTAGAATATAAGGTTCTCAAGCACCCAACTACTACAAAACACAAACAGGCGTGCCAAAATAGTAATGCCAACCTTGACCTAGTTAGATAGAACACTGACACTGGACAGCAACGGGTGTGAAACGGGTCAACCGCAGAAGCTTACAAGCAGATCAGATTTCAGTTTAAAAACAACCTCCACCTACCCGTCACTGAACCCTAACTAACAAACAACTAACTGTACTCAGTTCGCTTTGCAACTGGCCAAATGGACACACCCTAGAGAAGCTATACCGAAAATTGTTCCCGGTTGCATGTGAAATTGCCCGTACTTTGTGAGCGTCTTTCGACTCTGGTACCCTAATAAAACTTCGTACACACATTCATACACACACATACACACACACACACACGCACATACACAGAGGGAAACTTACATTCAGCATGTACGATATACATATACAGAGAAAGAGTGAGAGAGGGTGTGGTAAAGTGGGACCTTTGCTGTTGCTGCCACAGATTTCGATTTTTAAAATTAAGGGAAAATTTTCAAATTTGGCACATTGGAGTACTTTTTGCACTGAATCCGATTTTGCGTTTCATTTATTCAGAAAACGTTTAGAAAAATATTACAGTTTGATCATTTTCACTCAATCGGAAAACAGGGTACGGAAGCTATTCATTTTCTGCGCGATAGATATCTTGCACAAAATGAAAGTAAATTACAACAAAGAAGTTTTAAATAAAATGAAAGTCATATCAAGAGAAGGAGTAGACAGCATGCATGAGAAATATAGATATACAGAGAGAGAGAGAGAGAGAAGTGGGCGTAGAGAATGATAAAGAGTGTGGTAAATATAAAGAGAGATGGGAGACAGAGAGAGCTAGATAAAAACAAAGAGAGAGAGTTGTAGATTTGACGATCTAAAAGTTGAGTTATTTCTCGTAACAAATATTTTTGCATTACCTTGTTAATGGAACGCAGGTTAGGAAAAACAAATCCGTTCTTCTCGAGGAGACCCACTTCGGAGCCATTCTATGACATATCCACATACACTGATGACTGTCATTATATATATATATATATATATATATATATATATATATATATATATATATATATATATATATATATATATATATATACAACACAAGGTATAAATAATGGTCATTAAAATATGTAATGATCATTATTTATCGCTTGTCTTGTATATCAGTGTGTAAAAACCAGTTTCACTGGATCTCGACCACGGATTTACAATCTGGATTACGATGGAGCAGAATCTGAAACCCTACCATAAGAATACTTGGAGTTCTTTACTAATCTAAACAATGTTGTTAACCTGGAGTGTCAACAGAAAGCTTATGAAGTATTCTGTTCGGATTGATAATCCCTCACTAATAGCTCACTTATATTAACAAAGGTTCCTGTCATCCAGCCATAGTTTTCAAGAACCTGATAAAGGGCGTCAGCAGAAGAATCTCGAGCCTGTCTTGAAACAAAGAGATTTGTACTATAACGAGGCTCTGGCAGCCAGCGGTTTCAAGGATAGAATTAGTTACACGCCAGACTCTAACCCCTCGAAGAGAAGACGTCACCGGAAAGTGTTGTGGTTCACACCGCCCTTCTCTTGTTAAAACCCAAGTAGGTAAGATTTTTCTTAGCTTAATAAATAAACACTTCCCACGTACAAATAAATTTAAACAAAATATTCAATAGGCATACCTTGAGAATTTCCTTTAGCTGTGCACCCAGTGTGAAAAAAATGTGCGAAAAGTACGTGGAAGCAACTGCAGGCCCCTTCAGAACCTGCTCTAACTACCACAAGTTCTTCTTCAACATCCCGGAGAGACGTGACACCATAACTCTGGCCAAGCACATTTGGTCTTTTAAAGAAAGCGCCACCAAGTACAGCATAAAGTGGAAAATCCTACGAAAATGGAAACTGTATAGGAAGTGCAAGTTATACCTGGCTGAGAAAAGAGTTTGGCCAGAGCATACATTAACGCACCCACAAACAAACACGCACGCCTCAACACGGTGAACACCTACCCAATAGACTGTTACCCTCCACCCCCAAATAAACACACACATTGTACCCCTACATACTCCATACCTTCAGCTATTGTTGGTTAACGTTTCTTACAGTTCATTATATCAAATACCAGCATCCAATTACACTACTGATATTATACTTTAATTTTTGCTGACCCTAATTAGTTTAATCTCTGTTAATTCTCCACACTCATGCTATAACGGCTTAAACGGATTATTGTTTCTTCGACCATTCATTTTCGGTTTATTCCACTTCTCGAACAATATATTTTTATGATTATTATAATTTATAATTTATTTATAATTTATAATTTTCATATCTCACTTGTTTCTTTATAATTTTTTACTTAATTAAAAAATTTTTTTTTTGATTTCTTAAGTTTCAAACGTAATATATTATATATTCAACCCTAATCCCGGTTTGACCTCACGCCTTTTACACTCCTCCACTTAATAAAGATTTAGCAACGAACTGCTTAACTAATATCTATTTTAATTTATTTTATTTTTGCTGATTCTAAACACTTAATCTCAATTTTTTTAATTTTGTACTTTTAAAAACTTTTTAAACGTGATATTTACCCCAATCACTTTCATCCTTAGTCTCTTTCACAAGGTTGTTATTTATGTATCACTAGCTAAGTATTAATTTTCAATCTATACATCTTATCTATTTATTCTTAGTTTCTATATTTGGTATCTCTATATTTTCTCTATTTTTTCTTTTTTTCTTTTATACATCTTCAATTCACCCAAGCCATATTTGTTCAAACTAGAATAGTTTATAATTTTCTTGGCTGCTTTTCAATTAAACTCTAAATTCTTAAAGTAAAGGCTATTTGCCAACCTAATGTGGCAGTCCTGGATGGGACGAATGTCACTGTTGCTTAGCCTCAGGAAACGTCGTTTCCAGCTGGCTATACGACACAATATTTGTGTCCTTATATTTTCGAACAGGGGAGCTCAGCACCCCCATACAGCACAAAGCAACATCTGTGGACCGGTTTCTGGGTTATTGCCCTTTATCAGCACAGAGTAGCTGCTCGTCTAGACGGCGCTGCTGAATTCCCGTTCGAAAATATATAATTTTCAAAGTGACACACAGTTACTGATCTAATAAACAGAAACGGTCCATAGAAGTTGCTTTGTGCTGGATGGGGGTATTGAGCTCTCTGTCCGAAAATATAAGGACACAGATATTGTGTTGTATAGCCAGCTGGAAACGATGTTTCCTGAGGCTAAACAACAGTAACAATCGTCCTTTCCAGAACAGCCACATGATGTTGGCAAATAGCCTTTACTTTAAAGAACTGTTACCGAATATCTCTCTTTGAGAGATTTAGAAATAATGTTTCTATTTCTAAATTCTTAGTTTCTGCTTTAACTCTTTAGGGTCTATTAAATTTCTCCATTTTTTTCCATTTTGGCATCTCTTTTCCCTTGCTTACACCTTCTAAGGTCACAAAGTAGGTCTGCTAACGAGGAGGTGATTTATTCCTACAACTTACCACACTGCTCCGCCACTACAAACATCAAAAGTATTCTCATTATTATTATTATTATTTTGACTTGTCAGAATTATCAGTTTAATCGTTCCCCCCCACCTCTCGTCTGCTTAACGTTGTCGCTGATGAATGTCGTCTAGTGTTCAAATAAAATTTCACTCATCAAACGAAATTTGGTACCAGTGGCATCGCTGTACTGACCAACCACGAAAAATCCAGACAAAGCGATTTGCTCTCTATGGCCCTACCTAATTTATTAATCTTCTTCTTCTTCTTCTTCTTCTTCTCCTTCTTCTTCTTCTTCTTCTTCTTCTTCTTCTTCTTCTTCTTCTTCTACCCCCTCCGTCATGATCTCTACGCTGATTACTCATCCCCAAAAACACACTTTTATATACTTTTTGTTTCCTCCCAATATAAGCAAAAAGAAAAGAAAAGAAATGAAAGAACAACGCAAAGCAATGTCTGGAAGACGCGTGATGTGACAGCGCACCTTTGATACAAGTCTGGTGAAGTGCCACGCTAATGTCTAAAACCGCAAACATTGCATACATTTTCTCTTCGAATGTTTGCGCTAAGAAGTGTTGCAAACAGATTTGATGCAAAAACAATTGTAAGAAATCATTAAAGATGTGTTAAAGGATTTCTTTGTCTTGTTGTTATCTGGATTTTATATATATATATATAGGCGGTGGTCAGTCCAACACTCAGCCCTGTGCAAGGACAATCCGAACACAGACAGGTGTTGCGAAGAGTGACCAGTAAAGCGGAAATGGCGCGAGACCGGGGTGTCATTGCCGAGTCGGATGTCTCGGAGGTGTTCCGCGAACCGGCCAGCCAAACGGCGTTCCGTTTGCCCGATGTATAGAGAAGGGCAGAGAGAGAAGGAGATGCAATAGATGACATTGGTATAAGTGCAGGTGAAGGAGTCGGTGATATGATAGGGTCGATGATGGGTGCCGGTGAGGAGGGTGGTGTTGGAGAGGTAAGGACAAGCGCGGCAACGTGGTCGGGAGCAGGGGAACGAGCCGGGTTGGGAGGTTGGTTTGGGGACGAAGCTATGGACCAAAAGGTTTCGTAGTTATGGGCTCGTTTGAAGGTGGGGAGGGGTCGGTTAGGGAAGATGTGCGAAGTGGAGGGGTCGGACTGGAGCCGCCGGAAGGCTCGGAGAATGGTGCGTTGGAGAGGTGGTGGGGTGGTAGGTGAGGGGAAACGGGAGGCGGAAGACAGTGGGGTGGGTTCGGGGGAAGAGAGCAGATGCACGGTCCACGGAACGTGCTCTGGCAAGGGCGGTGTGGATAGTGGTGAGGAGATATCCACGTAGGATGAAGTGGCGAGCTATGAATTGAGACTGAGTCTCAAAGTCATGGTCGTCACTACAGAGCCTGCGTAGACGGAAGAATTGGGAATAGGGGATGGAAAGCTTGGTGTGTTTAGAGTGGGAGGTGGAGTAGTTGAGGTATGAGTGTGAGTCTGTTTGTAATGGATGGAGGTGGTGAGAGTAGAGTGATGAATGCTGACCGAAATGTCAAGAAAGGAGACAGAGGTGTCAGAGATAGTGCAGGAAAAGTGGAGGGCAGAATGGAAAGACTTGACAAAAGAGAGGAAGGAGTCTAGATGTTCGCGGGAGAGTGAGGTCGCACCGATACAGTCATCAATATAACGGCCGTATAGTTCGGGAGTGGGACCAGTGAAACTTGAAAATATTTGGGCCTCAAAGTAGCCAACGAACAGGTTCGCATAGTTGGGGCCCATTCTCATTCCCAAGGCCACTCCCAAGAGCAGGCTGGTAGAATTCACCAGCGAACGAGAAGCAGTTGAGTGAGAGGACAAGTTCGGCCAGACGTACGAGTGTGGATGTGTCGGGTTGGGGGTTGGGTCGAAGGTCAAGGAAATGTTGGAGTGCACGCAGTCCCTCGTGGTGAGGGATCACCGTGTAAAGGCTCTGGATGTCGAGAGTGAAGAGAAGTTTAGAGGGGTCAGGAGGGAAGGAGAAAGAGTTGAACAAACGAAGTGCGTGGTTGGTGTCATGGATATATAAATGTGTGTGTGTGTGTGTGTGTGTGTGTGTGTGTATGTGTGTGTGTGTGTGTGTGTTTAAATTAGAATTAAATCCAAACCCAAAACAGCACAAATGAAAGATAATCAACGAAAGATGTACGTTGACTGGGATTGAACGTACATGTTTTGGTTGTTACTTGCATCACCTTTCGACAACATAAACCCTACACATACTCACAGATTCTACCTTCACAATCAGTCATTGTCAAATTTCTGAGAGGACGTTTGCTTTTAGATATTTATGTCAAACCATTCTCTTATAAATTAATCAACAGATTAAAAACCAAGTATATATAAAAATTACACATAGACATGTTTTGAATTTTATTTTCCTGTTTGCATCTCTAAATCTATGTCAAATTTCTCTAAATTTCCATCTATTTCACACCTTCGGTATTAATACTATAATAATAGTAGTATTTACGGAGATGTACTTGCATAGCAAGTGACCTGATCTGAGATCGTGTGCTGAAACAAAAACAATTGCAGCATGGAAGGTGTTTATAAGCCACTTAAAAACACAAAAACCATTAGATTCACTTCAACATTTAAATTTAATTTGTCAAAATATTTTCGTCGCTTTGAAACCTCGACCTGTCCACTGACAAAATTCCGTGCAGCACAAAAATATTTTGGCAAATTAAACTTAAATGTTGAAGTGAATCTAACGGTTTTTGTGTTTTTAAATGGCGTATAAGCACCTTCCGCGCCGCAATTGTTATAGTAGTATTATATATTATATAGATTACTATTGTATAACATTATACTATTATATATTATTCTACAATTCCTTTATTCTAAATCTCAACGACTTTATTTTGAAACTTTATTTAATTTTTGTAGTAGAAGACCTGGGGATAAAACATTTACACGTAGCAAGGCAGACAGAAACTCTATCTGGAGTGGAAGCCAAAGGTATTTAAATGCTTCAACATTTTTATAAGAGTTGATCCTCTTTTCGAATGTGTGTGCATGTATGCATATGTGCATGTATGCATATGTGCATGTATGCCTGCATTCATGAATGCATGTATGCATGTAAGCATGCATACTATAAGAGTCAGCAAGAAACACTGGAGATATATAACAGAATTATTTGCCCTTAATTACGGGAATTAACAAAATTGTTTGCCCTTGGTATTACTCATTAAGTGGATTATCTGCTCTTGGTTTCACCAAAAAGCATGACTGTTGTTGATTTCAATAAATAAAATACTTGTGAAATAACAGCATGATAATAATATATTGCATCTCTCAGGGACAAGCCACTTAAGACACAGCTTAACTTGATCAACCCCAGTACATACCAAGTACTTATTTAATCAACTGCAGTGGGGTTTGAACTCAGAGTATGAATATTTGAAACTAAAACCTACACGGCATTAAAATCTATCGTTTCACTTCTACTGCTAAACACTGACTATATAATAATAATAATAATAATAATAATAATAATAATAATAATAAATAATAATAATAAACGGGCTGATTACTACCTAGCTCAGATACCAGGAAACCCCAAAATGGCTGAAGTTCAAAAGATAGTGCTCATGGGAACTGCCCATATCCTACGTAAAATACTGTCTATGTGATCTCAAATTTTAAAGCAAACACATAATTTTCTTATGGTTTCTTAAACATTCACTTGAACAAAACTGTACAAATCCAAATATATGGTACCCTATGCATAACACCTACATGAACTTCTAACTTGTTGTCTCTTGAGGTCTCTGGGTGAGACTTGGATCCAACTTGTACAAATGCAAAACAAAAGTCAAACATAAAATAATAATAATAAAAATAATAATAATGATAATAATAATAGAAATTAGGAGGGGCATCTTCCAAGGAGACTGCCTGTCCCCACTG
>NC_142928.1:8942869-8950369 GCF_046866305.1 Octopus bimaculoides | reverse complement strand
ATCGAAACCACTATAAAAAGCTAAACTTAATTCATCCATACCTTAAAGTAAATTATGTTAATAGTTATTCGAATTCATTCCCACTGCATTACGCGAAAGTACATTTGTATGCGTGTAGGCATCTCGAGAGTCTTTCAGAAACTCTGTTAATGATCTTCTCTTTGATCCACAGAACAGACAGATGATATTGAATGGTTTCGCATGCCTTACTATGAACCAAGGTATGTTGTACTTAATTTTACCTCCCTCCAGTCGCCATACAAAATCGACCAAGGATGTTGAATGTCTCTTATTGATTCTTTTGAAGCTGGAAACATGGTTGCGATAAAGATTCTTAGATGAATCAGCCGTCTACACAATGTAAACATACGGCCCTCCCCTTGTGTGCATTGTACATTTATATACAATATTTGTACTCATACAGAGGTTCATCAGTGGGCATTTTGATTTTTCGCTGCATGAGCATTTATCATATTTATTTGTATAAACGGCAGTTCTGACTTCATTTTCCGATGTTGTTACCATGTTAGCTACATCATAAGTATTTCTACTATTATAATTTGACCGTAATTGGTGTTTTTCATTGCGGTTTACACCTCATTTGTTGGTATTTAGATGCGTTTATTCGCTAGATCCAGTAGATGGGTTATTGAACAGTTGTTGAATTTTACTGCCATATATACGAATATATACGTGAAAGTATGTGGCCTGATGATTAGAGTATTGTATTCACGATTGCTAGATCGTGAGTTCGATTCCCAGGTTGAGAGGAATATTGTGTTCTTGAGCAAAACATTTTGTTTCACATTGCTCCAGTCCACTCAGCTGTAAATGGGTCACCTGCAAAGAAATAGTCTTCCAATCAAGGAAGAATGTTGGCCTCCTCGCCCGGCCACTGGGGTGGCATCCTTCAAAGGTTAAAAACAATGTAAAGCACATTGTGGTCAGCAATGTATAACCTCGTCCAACAGATTGCTTAATAGTGTGTGCGTATATATATATATACATACACACACTTATATATGTTTGTATGTAGAGAAAGATGTATATATATATATATATATATATATATATATATATATATATATATATATATATATATACATATACATATGTATATAACGTATAAACATCTGATTACATTATAAAAAAAGAGAAACGAAACTCATTATGATTGACTCTTAATTAGAAGCTCTAGTTTATTAATTAGCTCATTAATTAGGCTCTAATGTGTGTTTTCTATTTTAAACTCATTAAAAGATAAAATGAACAATAAAACCAATTCCTAGACACAGTTGGAAGCTGTGCCGAGTTTCATGTATTTACCAAAATATATTCTTCCATGGTTCCTTCACATACAATTGCTCTCATTTTTCCAAATGCCTTTTAATTATTTCTTCAACTTCGTTTAGCAAGATGTCATTAAGGTTTGGTATTTTCTTCACATTTGCTGACGGCCAAGTGAAAAAACATTTTGATCTGTAAATAAATGTTTCTGTTCAGTTGTCATCATCATCATTGTCATCGTCATCATTCTCCATCACTCGTTATCATTCTTCATCATTTATCATCAGTTCTAATTTTTCATCATTCTTCAGTCATTTTTCCTCTTCATCGTCATCATCATCATCATTACTACCATATTCATCCCCACCACCACAACCCTCTTCCTATTCATTCTACTCTGTACTCACTTTCTCCAAACTTGAATTAATTCTAAGACATCACCAGCAAAGCTCCAACACTTTACCGATTCCTAATTCTTTACTTCTAAATTTGTTTGATCAGAACTTCAGGAATAAATCATTCTAATTAATCTAATTGATATATTAATGAATATCTTTGTTGCTTTTTTTTATTTATCTCTAAATATGCTGAAACAATTTCTTTAAATTGAGAAAAACTAACATGTTTTTACCATGTTGATACCAGTCTGTTCATTCCATGAATTTCTGAATAAGAACCGGTCTGGGACTGACCAAACTAGCAACCTTCTATTTAGTCTGATAGAATTAGCAGCTAAATTTACCTCAAACTATAACCTTTCATGTCAAAACAGAAGAAAAATGTCCTTCCAGTTCCACCTTTTGTAAAAACAGAAGAGAATCAGGGTTTGGAAGGTTTTAATCAAGGATTGGCTTGACCTAGGGCTAAACAAGTCTAGCACAATGCCAAAAGTTTCTGAAGTGAATAATAAACAAAAAATAACAATTAATTATCTGTAATTATTCTGGTAAATACATCTGTTTTAGATTATATAAGACTTGATGTCTTTGGCATCACAGTAATTATTCGACAATAATTGAAGTGCTTCATTAATAATGAAGTTCAGAAAACTGTAACGTTTGTGTGGAGGGTACAGTAAAGTGTATGATGGTGGTGGTGGTGGTGGTGGGGGGTCTTATTATTATTATGCTGATATACAGGATGAGACATCGACCACCACATGTTGATCTCTTACTTATGGAAAAATCAGAGACAATGTTCATATCAGATACTTGGAAAATTCTAGACTTTTAGCAAAAGTCCCCCCCCCCAAAAAAAAGGTTAGCAGAAGGGAGGGCTACAAATCCTGTCAGTGAAGTTGCGGAGAAGGTCCCAAGGTGGTTTGGATTAAGAAAGCAGGCCAGTGGCTCGTGCTGCTGCTGCTGAACTGCAAGTTGGGATTTGATCAGCATTGACTAGAGAAAACTGGAAAAGAAAGAGGGTCTGATTGGTAGGTTGGATTCCGACTTCAGTCAGAATCGGAAAAATTGGACCCCATGTTATTGCTGTGGAGAACATTCATTCTGAGTCACCTGGATTCATGCTCCCAATTATTGTCACCACAGAAGACCATTCTCCGTCCTCTGGATTCTTGCTCAATATTATGGTTGGCACAGAGTGTCATTCTCCGTACATTGGGTTTCCTGCTCCCAATAATAGTTGCCACAGAATATCATTCTTCGTCCCTTGGATTTTTGCTCCCAATAATACTTGGAACAGAAAATCATTCTCCGTCATCTGTATTCCTGTTCAAATATTATGGTTGCTACAGAACATCACTCTCCGTCCCATGGATTCCTGCTCCCAATAATGGTTGCTACAGAGTTTCATTCTCAATACTCTGTATTCCTGGTTGCAATAATGTTTGCCACAGTGTATCATTCTCCGTCCTCTGGATTCCTGCTCCCTATAATGGTTCCGACAAAGTATCATTTTCCGTCCTCTGGATTGCTGCTCACAATAATAGTCGTCAAAGACGATCATTCTCCGTCACAGAGCTCTGTTACCTCTATTAAATCAATGCTAGACGCTCAGTAAACAGTTATGCCCAAGGGCCCTTAATACACTCAGCCCGTCCCTGGATGGTAGATATTGACTTCAAATTTTGGCGCATGGCTAACAAGTTCGGAGTAGAGGATAAGCTGATTACACCAACCCCAGAGCTCAACTGGTACTTATTTTATTGACCCAGAAAGAATGTAAGGCAAAGTCAAACTTGGTTGGAATTTGAACTCAGAACATAATGATGGATGAAATGCTGCTAAGCATTTTGTCCGGCATGCTAATGATTCTGCCAGCTCACTACCTTCGTAAGAGGATTGATATCAATGAACGATAAATAATAGATACATGACAGGTGTTCTGCTGGTCCAAGGTGGGGCCTGTTCATGACTGCATTAAATATTTAAAACAGTTGGTAAAAATGCTAACAGGTCACTCTTAATGGCAATTGATGTTAACAGCAGCAGCAGCAGCAGCAGCAGCAGCAGTAGTAGTAGTAGTAGTAGTGGTGGTGGTGGTGGTTGTGGTGGTGGCGGCGGCGGCGGTATCCTCTTGTCACAAATTGTTACATCATTCAAACTATTTTCAGTCCCTCCCTCGTAAATACAGGAAAACAGGTCAAACCGTTCGCTTTGTTCTCAGCTAACCACAGCCACTGACTCTGATCCCCGCTCAGTATCTCTGGTTTTTCTTTCACATTTTATACTATTTCATCATGAATTTATACAAACTTACTTCACAAGTTATACCAATTAATTTCACCTGCTGTTCTAATAAATTTCACAGATTTTACTTATTAATTTCACGAGCTATACTAACTTTACAAATTATATCACTTAAGTTCACAAGTTATACTAATTAATGTCATAAGCTATACCAATTAATTTCACTGGTCATTAGCAATGAATTTCATTAGGTATCCTAATGTATCATTAACAAAACTGTTAACTGCAAGTCCCTTCTGAACCCCATGTTCCCCCTTCAAACCTCATTGGGCATTTATTAATTTCATAGCCATTAACCAGAATTATCTCTAAATGATAACAATCTTTTCTACTATAGGCCAGCAGTTTTAGAGAAGGGGGTCTAGTCAACTACACTGACCCCCAATATTCAACTGGTTCTTATTTCATCGACCCTGAGAAGATGAAAGGCAAAGTTGATTTCAGCAGAATTTGAACTCAGAACGTCAAGACATGAAATGCCACAAAGTGTTTTGCCAGACATGCTAACGAGTCTGCCAACTTGCTGCCTTAATATTAAGGCAGCTCTCTGCCTTCATCATCATCATCATCATCATCATCATCATCATCATAATAATAATAATAATAATAATAATAATAATAATAATGTTGATAATGATTATTTAAAATTTTGGCACAAGGCCAGCAATTTCGTGGGAAGGGGTAAGTCAGTTGCATTGACTCCAGTACTCAACTGGTATTTATTTTATCAACCCTGAAAGGATGACAGGCAAAGTCGACCTTGGTGGAATTTGAACTCAGAACAAAAAGACAGACGAAATGCCACCAAGCATTTTGCTCTTTGCACCAATGATTCTACCAGCTCCGCCCACCTTTCCTACCAGCTCACAAAAGCTCGATCTTACATAGTAGACATGTGGTTTGTTGTGTTTGAATTTAAGTGGGAACATTTGAAAATTGCCAGTTGTAAAAGATATTGTGTTGAAGAAAACGGTGGTGGGAGAGGGGTTAGTTGCTATAGTAACACCAATACTTGTGAAACCACTCGAGAGTTGGTAAAGGTGCTAAATGAGATATTTGGCATTTCTTTTTCTTTTTCATAACAAAATTAATGAATTGGCTTGGTTTTTGTTTTTGTCCCTTTGTTCCGCTTTTAACTTTTTTGTTTTGTTTTTCTTATATTTCACATTTTATTGTTGCACAACTAAGATCGTAATGGAAACGAAGCGAATTTGTTGTCCAGTTCAATCACAAGGTAGAATTAGCATTTAAATATGGAGTTTATATATATATATATATATATATATATATATATATATATATATATATATATACACATATACATATATTTTTATATCTTATCTATCTGTCTATATCTATATATATATATATATGCGATGCCTGTGTTCCTTTCAATGTCACTGGATGTGCACGTGTGTGTGTGTGTGTGTGTGTGCGCGCGCCTGTGTGTGTGTGTATGTGTGTGTGTGTGTGTATGTGTGTGTGTGTGTGTGTGTGTGTATGTGCCTGCGTGTGGTGACAGTGCTCATATTCATAGTGTGAGCGCTCTGAGAGAAAAGTTGGACATCAGATGCATCAAATGTGTTGTGTAAGAGAGACGACTGTGCTGGTATGGTCAGGTGTTACGCATGGATGAGGACAGCTGTGTGAGGAAGTGCCACACCCTAGCAGTGGAGGGAACCTGTAGAAGAGGTAGACCTAGGAAAACATGGGATGAGGTGGTGAAGCATGACCTTCGAAGGCTGGGCCTCACAGAAGCAATGACAGGAGACCGAGAGCTTTGAAGATATGCTGTGATTGAGAAGACCCGGCAATTAAAGTGAGATTGCAGCCATGGCTTATGCCAGTGTTGCACGTGTGGCCCGTTTAAAAGTAGTCTTGATGCGTCAGGCGATATGAAATGCTTGGGAAAACCTGTTGAGTCAAGTAAAACCAATATCGTAGCTGTGGCCAGTGCCACCTGGCTGGCTTCCGTGCTGGTGGCACGTAAAATGCCCCATCCGAACGTGGTCGATGCCAGTGGCCCCCTGACTGGCTCCCATGCCAGTGACACGTAAAAAGCACCCACTACACTCTCGGAGTGGTTGGCGTTAGGAAGGGCATCCAGCTCTAGAAATATTGCCAGATCAGATTGGAGCCTGGTGCAGCCGCTGGCTTTCCAGACCTCAGTCAAACCGTCCAACCCATGCTAGCATGGAAAACGGACATTACACGATGATGATGATGATGATATATATACATACGTATACATATATACGTATATATATATACATATATATATATTTATATATATATATATATAAGCAGCCCGGAAGTATTCCCGCTTCTTTGATGAAGATATATACAGATAAACTTCATTCCCTTTACTCTGACGGATACGTAGTGTGTTCGTTTTTGGTGAGGTGAGAATTCTGTTTATTTATATAAATTTTTGGGACAATACTGTGCTGATGAACGAAATCTAGATTCATTCTAGTAATCGCGAAATCGGCCGATACACACTTAAGTTTATTTAAAAGAAAGTTGGTCGTCTTCTGTTGGTTGTTTTTTCCTCGCATTAGGTACTAAATGTGGTTATTTTGAGAAGTCCACTGTGTGGCGTTATTATTTTCTGTAATAATGCCCTTTATATAAATATATATATATATATATGTATATGTATGTGTGTATGTATCTATCTATCTATCTATCTATATATATATATATATATATATATATATATATATATATATATATATATATATATTTATATATGTAAGGGACGACCGTGCGAACTCATAAAAGGAGATATGGTGACGAATGGAAAACAGAGGACTCCTTTTATTTAAACGCGTCACACGGTCGAACATACAATAGATATATATCAAATGATGATATATATGATATGTTATGCGACGATAACATAGATGACCAGTAATGAAAGACCACAACCGTATTAGATGAATAACAGAGATATTTATTATGGCGTTAAAGATGTATGTCTGTGTGAGAGTGTGAATGCGACATATAAGAACATAATCAAAGACAGGCCGTCGTACAAAGAAAAGTGTGTATGTGAGTGATACATGTATGTGTATGTGAGTTATTACAGCAGATGGAAAGAGAGTCAATATATAACACGTGAACAATTATACCAGTTCTTGGGTACACAATAATATGAATCTGTATGTGAAAGTGAGGAGAGGCTGAGTGTGGCAGTGCTGATCACTAGTTGTGATGTCGTGGCATCGATGCCGGGCCGTGATTCTTGTTATACAGATGTTCATCGCTGGCTGAGAATTTCTTGTCTGTTTAAGAACTCGTCTGTTTATTTACCGTGGTGAAGCTGAGTCACCTAACAGAATCGAAGAGAGAGATGTGCCGCGGAGTTTGGTGTACATAGAAGGTCGTGTAGACGCTGGTGGAGATTGTTGCTGGTTAGTAGTAATCGTAGAATCGTGTTGGTCATGATGATGATGCTGGATAGTAGTAGTAGACTCTTGTTGCTGATGTGGCGACGGCGGAGGTC
>NC_142928.1:8930369-8935369 GCF_046866305.1 Octopus bimaculoides | reverse complement strand
TGTTGGAGCATAAAATGTGTGTATATACACTCATTCACACATTACTGCTTAATCTTTAAGACCTAGTACGGTGATATAATTAACTGTGTATAAAATGAAATGACTCCTGTAACTGTATGCTTGCCAAAAACACTGAAGAGCTTCGAGAAAATATAAGAGTTGCTCCCCTTGCCATATTGCTTCATCTCTGTTTACTTTTTGTGGAAGATGGCGTCCTACTGACAGCAAAAAAGTTTTCTCTATATAAGTTGACAATCGTCGATCGTGAAACTGGTACTTATTTAATTTGTAATGATGTAATATGATCCTAATATCACCATAAATTTCATTATACAAACTTTCTGTGACTCTTACGTTTCTTTTCTTTCTTTTTTATGTATATATATATATATATATATATATATATATATATATATATATATGTATGTATATATGGAAAATAAGACAAGGTAGAAAATGCTAAAATAATTTTATCATGAAATACATTTTAGTACCGGTTTCAGTCTTTTCAACTTTTTCAACTCAGAGTAAAACAAGAGAAACAATTAAGTTGAAGAAAGAATTAAATGCAATGTTTTGTAAATATTTCCATAGTCTTCAAATAGGTAGGACATTTTCCTTTTTTCTTTCTCTCTTTTCCTTTGTGAAGACTCGTTAGGTAGTAGCAAATCTGAAGAAATAATGTCTATGGGTGCAAAGAAATGTTGGTTCTGAAGTTTGATGGTTTGATGCCGACAAAAACAGACACAATTACTACCATAAATGAAGAAATATTGAAAGAACTCAAGAAAATCAACACAGACCTGTTAACGTTTTTTTAAGAAATTGGACTCGACACGTGAACCCAATCGGGAGAACAATGAGGAAATCGATACGAAAAATACAACCTCCGAAATCGGCGAAAAACTAGGAAACCTATGCGAAACAATTAAAACATTCTTCTCATACAACGCAAACGAAGGACCACCGAACGAGGAAACATATGGAATTAATACATTAACAATACAGCAAATGGAAAACCACATCGAACCACAATGGAGCAAATCACAGGAAGATAGAAAGCTCGCCTTTTGGAAGATTGATCCAAAACAGCAACAAAGCGAATATATAAGGAAAATAGCTTAATTTGACTCTGTTAATTCCCCCCACCCGCAAACTCCAGATCAAAGCCATTATAGATGAACCTGAGGCACAAAGACGCCTTAGGGAAGAATGGTACTGGAAAAAATGAAGATGGAAATAGAAGTTCTAAAATTGAGGACTCAGACGAATGAAGATAAAGTAAAATCCATTGGTGAAGAGATCAACCAAGAAATTAACAAAATGACTCAAGGCTCCAACCTAGAGATCTCAAAACAATGAAAAATGATTGCGACAAAGAAGAACTGAAATCCCTCCCATGCTGGGGAAAAAACGCCACTTGGTTTTCAAACTATGAAACTGTCTTTCAAACAAAATACGCTTCCAGCAACCCTTTCCTAAAAATGAGAAAATCGAAACAAAACTCAAACACAGGTTCACACCTATCCAAAAAAAACAAAAAAAAACAGAACCATCTCCCCTGCTGAAAAAATGAATACTAGGCCTAACTTTAGCTTCATAACCCACCCGCGAAACAACAACGGGGGTACCCCAACAACAGACAAAGATATAAGAAATCTCTACCCACAAGATAGACATTAGAACCCCCCCCCCACCAAGGAGATATCAGCGTAATTTTTATTCCAACAATCTACTTAACAACCACGCACAACAAATCCATACCACACGAAATAATTACCACCAGCGGCCCTCAAAGGTACCACATCCGAACATAGAATATAGGGACACACTCTTCAATCCCCATCCAAGAACCCGCACCATAAATCACGACAACAGGGCACGACACAACATGGGACAACTACATAACAGTAACCGTCCCAATTACCGCAATCCTTTTTTTAGACCCATTACACAAACACAGAGAGACGAGATAGCACCGGACATACAAGAGAAACCAGAAGTGATAAGCCATCTAAATCTCAAAGAACTAATACCAAACCAAATCAAAATACTCTCCAAAGGGCTCAAATTTACACCCACCCACCCAATTGTCCCAACTACAACGAAATGAAATAAGACGTTGCGGAATTCTGTGGAAAATTACGACTCACCGAGGAACTATATGACATACAAGGAGGACGAATCGTTAGCCAGAACTAAAAGTAACTACACCCCATCAAAAGGTAAGAACAAAATGCTTGACCATTTCTGTGAACACATCACGAATTACTCATATCAACACATACACAAACAAAAATACAAACCAAACTTCAGCAAAAAAGAATGGGTCTCAGCTAAACAGATTAAAGAATGATAAAGCAATAACAATCAAAGAGGCTGACAAAGGCAGTGCAGTGGTCTTAGTGGACACGCGTTGTGTTATATAACCCTAGTACTATCCATATTAGAAGACACAACATATTATGAAAAGGTCCAATGAAAAGGTCCAACATACCACTCCTGTCTTCTTCTTCTTCTTCTTCTTCTTCTTCTTCTTCCTCTTCTTCTTCTTCTTCTTCTTCTTCTTCTTCTTCTTCTTCTTCTTCTTCTTCTTCTTCTTCTTCTTCTTCTTCTTCTTCTTCTTCTTCTTCTTTACCTCCATCTCCTTCCTCAGCTGCTGCTGCTGAAACCATCAAACTTCAGAACCAAACATTTCTTTGTACCCATAAACATTATTTCTTCAGATCTGCCACTACCTACCGAGCCTTCACAAAGGAAAAGAGAGAAAGAAAAAAAGGAAAATGTCCTTACCTATTTGAAGACTATGGAAATATTTACAAAACATTGCATTTAATTGTTTTTTTTTTCAATTTAATTGTTTCTCTTGTTTTACTCTGAGTTGAAAAAGCTGCAAAGACTGAAACCGGTACTAAAATGTATTTCATGATAAAATTATTTTAGCATTTTCTACCTTGTCTTATTTTCCTTATACATATCAACTCGTGTGTTACTTTTCAACCTTACATACATATATGCATGTATGTATGTATGTATGTATGTATATCATTGTATGTGTGTACGTTTAAATGTATATATGTATGTATGTATGTATGTATGTATATCATATGTATGTGTGTATGTATGTGTGTATGTATGTGTGTATGTATAACTGTATATATATATATATATATATATATATGTATGTATAAATGTATATATGTATGTATAAATATATGTGTATATATATGTGTGTGTATGTCTGTCTGTGTTTGTCCCCTACCACCACTTGACAACCATTGTTGGTGTGTTTACGTCCCCGTAACATTTGCGGTTCGGCAAAAGGAACCGATAGTACCGGGCTTTAAAAAAAAGTTCTGAAGTCGATTCATTCGACTAAAAATTCTTCAAGGTGTTACTCCAGCATGGCCGCAGTCTTATGACCGAAACAAGTAAAAGATAAAAGTGGGCATAGTTTAAAAATTTACCTGCATAAAGTTGACACACAAAGGTGATTATTAATGTAGAATGGGGAAACAGATTGTTGGGGCATTTTGTATGAACAAAATTAGACGTCAGCCCTCATTAATATAATGTCAAATAGAAGCTGGTCGCATGAAAAATTCTATTTCTGAACGCTACAAACTCAGGACCCCCTTTTTTCTCTCTTCCTCTGACAACTGATTTTCCTCTGTGTTCGTTTGTATACATTTACATTTAGTTCGTACGATGTTAAATGTTCTTCATGCGACTCATAATTATCGCATTGTCCTACTGCACTCACTCCCAAAATTTCAAAGGCAATAGAGACAGCCATTATTAACTACCATTTCCTCCGGTATTATTTACCCCTATTTCTTCTTCCCTTTCTCTCCCTCTTTCTCTCGCTGTTTATTCTTAATGATCACCAGTAGAACTCCCTCACGCACTGATCCAATGGAGACCGCCTCCCCTATGTCGTACAGAAATTTAACGAAAGAAATATTGTTGCCCTCGACTTCGGTAAAACTTTGCGTCGTGTCTAGCATACAGATCTCCGATCGAAACTGCCTGACTATGGAGTCGATCTGTTTCTCACCCCCCCCCCACACAAAGACGTTGAAAACGATCAAGTATCATGAAACCAACTTTGCTGAGGGAAATCAGTAATAACATTAGGGAAGGTACCAACCACAACTAAAAGAATAAGACTTTCACCATTTCGGTTAATAATATTTTTTAAAAAGCACGCTGTTATATTTACCAATTTTTATTATATAAAACACTGGGTTTTACTAAAAATTGTAATACCATAAATGATATTGAAATGATAATGAACACCTGGAAGACTCTGCGTTCGATAAGAAGTTTGCTTGGGTTCAAAGATTGTTCAGTTTCTTTTGTGGAAACATGAGGTCGTTCGATAGCACTGAAATATGTGATCTTATACGACACCTTTTGATATATAAGAACTTCACTTCAACAGAGTTTGATCATTACAGTGCTGACGGGTTAGCGATGTCTATTAATGCAAAGAGGCACGCACCAGACGCAAGGCAAAGATATCCAAGCATTCAATTCATTCAGCCATAACCAGAAACGAACTCTTGTTGTGTTCCTAGATGCCACCCTACAGTTAAACAAAACATATTAACAACCATTTAGAAAAATTTAGTAAAAAAACATCTCACATGAACACAGGATTATACAACCCACTTAAAAAAAAAAAACTTTATCGATAACAGACGTAGAAGGATTTAAAATCTGTCCTCTTCTAAAATGATTCTTCTTATAGCATTATCTTTGAAGCGAGTGGATAACAAAGATGAAGTTAGGTGTATCCTCTACTCTGGATCCCAATAAAAAATAAGAAGGAAATAAGAAAAGGCGACTTTGAAAGGTGGCGAACTGGCAGAAACGTTAGCATGCCGGATGAGATGCTTAGCGAAATGCTTTACGTTCTGAGTTCAAATTCTGCCGAGGTTGACTTTGCCTTTCATCCTTTCGAGGTTGATAAATTAAGTACCAGTTGCGTAGTGAAA
>NC_142928.1:8900369-8927869 GCF_046866305.1 Octopus bimaculoides | reverse complement strand
GCCCCTTGCTTGGAGAAACTCTGAGTTATGTGATAAATGCCAGTAAATGGGAGCTTGAGTATGTGTGGGTGGAGAAGGTGCAAATGGGCGGGCACCTAATCTTAAACTAAAGTGTGGATGCTTATGTACATATGTATATGTGTGTGTATATATATATATATATATATATATATATATATATATATATATATATATATATGGTGGTTGTCTACTCCTTAAACAGAGTTTGACCACTTCCTGCACCTACACCTTAGCCCTTTCATGGCGTCTGATGTGGCTTTTTAAACCAGACAGTGTTTTGAAAAAACACCCACACAGATTGCACCTCTGATTTGCACTACCAATACCTGCAAGTAAGTTCTGCTCATTGTGGATCCTAACATGTCTTTTAAGACCCCCATTGGATTTGCAAACCCTCTGGCACACACCACATTCAAACGTGTGCACAGACATATAATCAGAATAGCTGGATGAGGTTTGTTTTCCATGGGTTCGCAGGAGTGCTGAGTAAATGATCTGGACAGACTGTAGTTAAGCTCCAGGTTCGGTGATCATGTGAATAAGGAGTCCAACGTAGGTCGTATATTAGCAGGCATATATATATAAATTAACAGAATGAGATAAAAAAATATCCAAGGCTGTGAATAGTTTTCAGAATATTTATAAAGAGGTCTTACAGCTGTTTCCGGGATAAATATATATAAATATATAAGAATATATATATATATATATATATATATATAAATATATAAGAATATATATATATATATATAAATATATAAGAATATATATATATATGTATATTCTTTTACTAGTTTCAGTCATTTGACTACGGCCATACTGGAGCACCGCCTTTAGACGAGCAAATTGACTTCAGGACTTATTCTTTGTAAGCCTAGTAATTTTTCTATCGTTCTCTTTTGCTGAACCGCTAGTTTACAAGGACGTAAACAAACCAATATCGACTATCAAGTGACGTTGGAGACAAACACACACACACACGCACGCGCGCGCGCTCACACACACACACACAATATATATACATATATACGACGGGCTTCTTTCAGTTTCCTTCTACCAAATCCACTCACAAGGCTTTGGTTGGCCCGAGGTTATAGTGGAAGATACTTGCTCATGGTGCTACGCAGTGGGACTGCACCCGGAACCATCTGGTTGGTAAGCGAGCTACGTACCACACAGCGACTATATATATATATATATATATTAATCGAAGTGTACAGTGTTATATAGTCATTACGGCCGATCTTACCAGTTGGTTTCGCACAAGGGTTTCAACGGAGTGTCAAGTAACACTCCGATTTTGAAACCCTGCGTTCTTCAGTGGTATCCGTTATGTAAAAGAATATGGAGACTGCTCTCTCTCTCTCTCTCTCTCTCTCTCTCTCTCTCTCTCTATATATATATATATATATATATATATATATATATATATATATATATATATATACACACATACAAATATGTGTACATATATATATATATATACATACTTACATATATATAAATATATATGTATATGTGTGTGTGTATGTGTGTTATATACGTTCACACACACAAACGTCTGTATGTATGTACGTATGTGTGCATGTATGTCTATATGCAAGTGTGTATGTATGTATGTATTCGTTGCGCTATCACAAATGGATAGAAGCCATGTGAGTTGATAAATTATAGTGATTTAGGAGTCGCTTTATTAAATAAGTGGTGTGTTTTACATGTAGCAAAGGGGGCAGGTTACTAATTAAAGACGAATTAACACACAGGATGTGGGGTGGGGGTGGGGGAGGGAAGAAGATGAAGAAGGCAATAAATAAATAAATAAATAAATAGATAAATAAGTGGATGAGAGCGAGAGGTAGGAAAGTGGGCTAATCGATGCTTAAGTTGAATGGGAATAACCTGTTAACCCACCCTTATCCTCCCCAACACATAATGACGTATTGTGAATAAGTGTTTAGTGGTGGTCGCCACCTCCGGTCTTTCTCTGCAAGAACGACCACCTCTGCCGTCTCCACCAACAGTAAGAGTCAACGAAAGATCCTCTTCGTGATCGCTCGAACAGCTAGAAATAGCAGCTAAATTCCATCACGTACACACTATTTTCTGAAGCACCAGAAGGGCGCTATTGCACACTGTAGTCCTGTACGGTGCAGAAAGGTGGACTGGTCACAAGTGGAGCGACTTTGATCGACAGCGCAATCGATCGGAGCAGGCCCAGGATTAAACAACTCCAGCGACAGTGGAAGACCCACCAATCATCATAGTAATCACCATCATCAACATAATCACATCCACCTCCAGCACTTTTACAACGACGAAATAACAGAAAGCAAGTTGGTTATTGTTGTTATTGTAGTTGGAGGAGGAGGAGGAGGAGGAAAAGGTTGTTGTTGTCGTTGGTGGTGGTGGTGGTGGAGGCAGGAACCAGTGGTGGTGTCGGCGGTGGGGGAGGAACTCAGTCCACACTTAACCATGGCGGCAGCCCTACCACAGAAGACCGTCCGCTTCAAAAACGAAGCCAAATACAGTGACAAAACGAAATCTACCCTGACTTCACTCATACAAATGGGATTTTCCAAGCACAGGGCGTAAGTAGCCATTATCTTTCCCGTTTGTTGTTCTTCTTCGTGTTTTTATTCCGCCAATGTTTTCATTGACAGCCAAATATATTTAGTGCGTATTTCCGTGTTTGCTTTCAGTTGTCACAAATTGGGGGATCAATTTAAACATAAACTTAATGACCGATTGGACCCCCACTTTGTGGCCCACCTTTACGGCCGGTTTCCTCAGCAGCCGCCGTATGTCTCTATATGCTTCTTTATTCTACATTTCGCTCGTTTATTTGCCATTCCAGTGTTGATAGCAGCAAACAAACAGCAGAATTGTTGATTTATTTCTGCGAAAAATAAAAACTAATCCTATGATTTCCACTTCAACCTTCTCGAAACTACTTTTTTTGCTGAAAGATAAACGACAAGTGGTCATAAAATGGAGGATTTGTGTGTCTTGAGGATGTTATTAGGGTAGATATACATACATACATATATATATATATATATATATATATATATATATATATATATATATATATATACATATATGTATATATATAAAGGATGTCACCGTGCGTGTGTGTGCATTATGTATATGCGTGCATATATATGTGCATGTCTGTTTATTGGATAAGACCGTCTGTGTATTATATATACATATGTATATGCATATAGTGCTTATATATATATATATATATATATATACGGAGATGCACGCATATATATATGTGTGTTTATACACATAGATGCCTGTGTAAATATGCAGATAGAATTTATATTCCCTGTACCATGCATACACATACATGCCTATACAAATAATACATCAATACATCAGATATATACATACATCTATCTGTGCATGTGTATATAACTTTACAATTTATAAACATACTCTGAAGATTTTGTTATATTTTTTGTTTTATTTTATTTCTCCCTGTTTTAATTTTTCGTTTGTAAATGAATTATAAATACTGGGTCTTGTTTCTAGTAACCTCGAGGTTGTGTACAACCCACACTAGGGGCACCTTGTGCGCCACTAAACATCCTGTATATATTGCTTACACGTATACACACACATATATCTACATACATGTATCTACTTATATAACACCCAACTGTTCACCCATCATTGGTTAAAAGTCTCTAGTACCAGTCATTCTCTGTACCAATTAATTACGGTCTTCCTTCTATCAACTACCAGAATATCTTCGCACTTATTTCTTCCTCAAACCACTTGCAATAATAATAATAATTTATTATTATTATTATTATTATTATGCCCGTTACATGTTCATTGTCGGGGAATAAATTCTGACAATGAAAGGTTGCTGTTTCTATTTTGTAGGAAATCGACGAAAACGTTTCTGCCCATCTTCGGAGTTGCTAACTATATTGGCCGGTTTGTTTATTTTTGTGTGTACATCCTTAGTCTTCTTCCATGTAGATTAAACACACCCAACCACTAGTTAGAGACACGTTTCGTCGTTTTTCCCACCTTTTTTCCCCCCCACTCCAAATGACAACACTGTCCTAAAGAAGAAGAAAAACAAGCTGTCACATTTGCAACACTCGTGCTTGTCCCTAGTTGGGTCACTGCTAGTAGTAAACCCATTGTCCCTCACTGCAAATAGCTGAGCTTTTAAACAATCTGTTATTGCCAGCATCGAACTCGAATATTCTCACGAATTCCTTGTCCTTCTGTTGTTAAAATAGCAAAGCATTCTTTCTGTTTGGTGTTTCCATTTATTTAGATGTTGATGTCTTTTAAAAGAATTCGTAGAGAAATATATACTACAGGAGGTACTCTCGTCGTGGACAGCAACTAGTTAATGAGATCAATATTATTGAAGTTATTCATATATATTGATATATATATATATATATATATATATAAATGTGTGAGTGTGTGTGTATACAACGTGTCTTCGCGATATGAATGGATGCAAAATCAATGTTTTTATTCATTTAATGTCGCCTTAAAATTTATTTCAGATTGCAAATCTTAGAACCATGTCCCGGAATTCTTGAATTTCTTCTCCATTCTCTGCTCCGAGTAAAAGAAGCAAGATTCTGAGCACTGTACCCCTCGCACTTTGTCATTTTCGGATGGGCTAAATAAAGGGAACACTATTTATCAAAGCCGTCGATGTTTTGGTTTTAAGGAACTAAATTTGGAGATAAGGGTGTTGTATGAACGATGAAGAAACGGTAGTTAGAAATAATCTCGATAGTTTTAGATGTTGTCTGGGACCTTCTTTCCCTGCTTCTCTTCTCTCCTCTAAAACTTTATAATTGTTTATGGTTAAGTCTCTTCCCAGTTCCCTATGTCTTTAATATTCCTTTGATCTGGTAGTAATTAAAAAAATATTTAAATTGTAGCATTCTCTTATTATTTCGTTTAACAATTAGATTTTCGCGAAAGATAATTTCAAGGACTACAATAATTTTTAAAATGTGGAATTTCAACTTAATCCCTCCTGATTTTGATGTTTCCTCGTCTTAATAATAATAATATTCCACGTACACCTCCCTCAGTTTTACTTATTGACAAACTTTATTTTTAATTAATTTTTTAGACACTAATTGTTAAGACGGGATTAATTTGTGGTCCTTAAAATACTTCGGGCTTTGTGTTTGAGGATCAATTTGGTGATTTTGAATATCAACGGATGTTTTAAATTCTACCAGATGAAGCTTTCAAAAAAAAAAAAAAAAAATGAAACAAGAATGTTTCCGAAACAGTATATTTAAGGTGTTGAATATCCACCTATTGACTACAATAACCTCGCCATGTCGTGGTGGGACCTGTTACTGAAGCACCTTTTGTTTAAAACCAGTTTGTAAGATAAACACTTCGAGTGAGAATTTGTTCAACCACCGCACTGTGTACGTTGTCGCTACATAACAAATATTCTCTCGTTCATTAAACTCTATTTTCATGTTTTTTCTTTGGAGAATTTTCCTTCTTAAACAGGGCTTTCCATTCGTGTTATGCATCATGATGGAAGAGGGTGGGGCAGTATCACCAGCAACATTACTATCCTTCACCTCTTATCCTTGCACTTTTTACTTCTGGTTACCACTTCCTTCTCCAAGAACATTTCACTAGGAGCTCTACATCTCTCCCCTCTTCTTTCCCCCCTATAGTTTTCTAAAGCCTTCTCGGACTATACAATAAACATATCGTTCTCCTTTCTTCAATTTAAAGCGACTTTGTTTACTTTCCTATGTCAACAGTCCTGTTTTTGCCCTTTCTTTCACTGCACCACCCAACCCCACAGTTTTAACACTGTAAATGGATGTGTGTGTGTGTGTAAGTAACCTTCCCCCCACAAAACCACTTCAAGGCATGCATCCACCTTTTAAAAGCCCCATTTTTTCCCCTTTTCTCCGTCTCTTCTCTTAATTCTTGTTCTCCCTCCTTTTTCCTGTAAACCGTCTGTCATTGCTCAATTGTTGCTACGTAATTCATTCTTATCTAAACTTCATTACACCTTATTTCTCCATATTTTTTACCACCCACCCCTTAATTAATTCACACTAACCTCCCCCCCCCTCCATGTCGTTAAGATGTTCATTAAGAAGCCACCCGCCCCAGAAGAATATCCCCCACCTCACTTGATTCCTTTAACCCGTTATTAACCCTTCTATCCCCCACCATTTACCCCACCCTCCAATTACTGTTCCTTGTAGTTTCTTTCTTCTTTCACTCTTCAATTAATATTTAATTATTTCGTGCCAGGATTAATTATTAATTATGTAAGACACACTTATGTATATCTAATGTATACATACATGCATATATATATATATAAACCTATATATATAAGCGTATATATACATATAAACCTATATATATATATAATATATATGTAGATAATATATATATATATAAACCTATGTATATATATAAACCTATGTATATATATAAACCTATGTATATATATAAACCTATGTATATATATAAACCTATGTATATATATAAACCTATGTATATATATAAACCTATATGTATATATATAAACCTATATATATATATATAAACCTATATATTATATATATATAAACCTATATATTATATATATATAAACCTATGTATATATATAAACCTATGTATATATATAAACCTATGTATATATATAAACCTATGTATATATATAAACCTATGTATATATATAAACCTATGTATATATATAAACCTATGTATATATATAAACCTATGTATATATATAAACCTATGTATATATATAAACCTATGTATATATATAAACCTATATGTATATATATAAACCTATATGTATATATATAAACCTATATGTATATATATAAACCTATATGTGTATATATAAACCTATATATATATATGTACATACATGTATGCATACATATTCTTATATGTAATGTATATTTAACCTGTATGTATATACTTACATGTAGTATAACATGTCTGTGTGTGTGTGTGTGTGTGTGTGTGTATATATATATATATATATATATATATATATATATGGGTGAGAGAGATTTTAAAAAATGCCCAGAAAGACGACAAAGGAACGCACGGAAAATTCACACCCAAGCCGTGGACATGCTCTTTCCTCATCACTTATCCGAAAATCATAACAATTTCACGCCTTTAGCGATATGTGTGTGTGTGTGTGTATACACATATATATGTGTGTGTGTGTATACACATATATATGTGTGTGTGTGTGTACACCTATATGTGTGTGTGTGTGTGTAATAATTTCTCTTTTTTTTTTTACTTTTTTTTCCTCCATCAGGTTTTCTGTCAATAGTAGTAGCCAGCAGCTTTAAATATTTACTTTCCCCTCTCTGCAAATAATATAGTATTAGAAAGGGGGGAGGGTTATGTTGCAGTCTTATTAACAACAGCTCAGGCCGGGAGTTGCTTTTGGGAGGTCCTTCGTCCGCTCTCTCTCTCTCTCTCTCTCTCTCTCATTAATATCTACAGGACGTCGAATCATCATCATCGTCACCATCTTCATCATCATCTGTATACCCAATCGTTGTAATAGTAGTATCAGCGGTTTCTTCCCCGACAAACGGTCTGGACAGTTTTTACCTTATGGAGCACTTCTGCAGATTTAGCCCAGCATTCCGTTGAAAGAAAAGAGCGAAATCTGCCAAGACCGGGCTTTCGAATGCTGAATGAAATCAAGAAAATAGGATGGACGACGAATAATTTATATTCTGGTTGATTCTTATTTTAGACATGACGCAAAATAGGAGAAACTTTCGTCTGGTTTCGCTGAACAAGAAGAATTTCTTTTGAAATATTGTCGTCATTTAACTGATAGAATCTGTCTGTAGATGCCATTCTTAGGAGTTGAAGAATATAATTTATAAAAAAGAAATATAATAATAACAATAACAATAATAATAATAATATTTATCTTTCTTTTCTCAATGTTATTTTTTTTCAATGAATGAACAGCAAGTGAAAGTAAATAGTGTTAAGATCTTTATTGACTGTCGGATTTACTATTGAACCAGCTTTATTATCTTCCTAATCCTCCACAGTCAACCGTTTGAAAAAGATTGAATAGAACAAAACTTATTTCTTGGACGATCAAGATCTGAAGAGCAGCTGCTTTGGAAAACGAAACCTCAAGGGTTTTTTTATTTCCTTTAAGAAAGAAAAAAAAAATCTTATTGCGTGTGTCGGATATATCTATCTATCTATCTATCTATCTATCTATCTATCTATCTATCTATCTATCTATCTATCTATCTATCTATCTATCTATATATATATATATATATATATATATATATATATATATATATATATATATATATATATATATATATTTATATCGATCTATTTGACGCTTATATAACCCAAGGAAAAAACTGAAAGAAAGGAAACGAGAGAAGTGCAGAGAAAGACAATTGGATTTCTTTATATTTGCCTTCTTTAATCAGCTCAGCTCAGGTGTGGAGAAAAATTAACAAAATGTGGATTTCAAGCGGATCTTAGTGAGGATCAATTTCTTATCACCCATCATCACCATCACCATCATATTATCCGTTTTTCCTTTCCATATAAATATATGAATTATTAATAGAATTTTTCTTCTTTTCTGTTCATTTTAATGTATTTAATTTTTAATTATTCTAATTTAATGTCTTGAAGATTTACCGTTTTGTCTAAATTCCTACTATAATTATTAGAGTCACCCAGTAAAATACCTGTGACGCAACAACAACAACACTGCCTACCGCGACGTTTTACCAATTCTTTCATGCTGGTCTAATCGAGTCGGCCATTTCTAACTTTCTTTCTCTGTCTGTTTGTCTGTCTGTCTCTCTCTCTCTCTCTCTCTCTTCGTTCCCAACCCACCCCTCACAATCCATTCCATGACGGAAGCATGCAAAAATATGCTAATTTAATTTTCTCATGCAGCTCTTCATTCCTTCTTTTCTTCCTTCCTTCCTTCCTTGTTTGCATTCTGTCGTCTCTACATTTACTTTCTTCTCTCCTTATGTTCCAGCCTCTGTGCGTGCGTGTGTGTGTAGAGAGAGAGAGAGAGAGAGAGAGAGAGAGATAAGCATGAGCATCATTGCTGCTACCAACATCACCTAAGGCTGATTGTTACGTTATCATTATTATTATTATTATTATTGTCTCCCTCACCAGATGCCCTTCTGGCAAATAAAAGAAATCTTCATCATCATTATTATTATTATTATTATTATTCTTTCACCGTTATTTTTGTTACATCTAGTTTTAATTTTCAACAATCAGGAGCAAATAACTTGTCTATTATATAAAATATTATATCTGCCTAAGGAGGTGGATACCTCCCCCACCCACCCTATCTCCCTCCTTCCCTTGAAATACCAATTTACCCCCAACTGGGGTATTTTAACCCTATTTTAGTCCAACCAACTGCTTGACATTGCTTCAGTTACTAATTAACAAATTTAATTAGCTAAATAAGAACAACATTATATACATATCTATCTGTCTGTCTGTCTGTGTATAAATATATCCATGTGTGTGTATATATATATATGTATATATATACATACCCATACATATGTGTGTGTGTGTGTATATATATATATATACATATACATACCCATATGTATATACATGTGTGTATATATACATATTGAGAGAGAGCTGTATTTATAATTGTTGAAGACCCTCCCTGGCTGTTTTCTTAAACTCTGGCAAATAAATATTCTCACTAATTGTAAACTCTGTTTTCTTTTAAAAAATACCCTTTTCATTATGAATATCTCTTTGTCTGATCCCATCTGAGAGCGGGTACACAAACCCCTAGCAATACTAACTGCCCTTACCATTCGTTTTTCCCTTTGAAAATTCTGCTGACTCCCAGTTAATCAAGTCTAGTCTTCTACTTTCACTTTTCTCCTTAAACTGTTTCTTTTACCCTGACAACATTTGAAACCAGGAAACATGCCTCTCCTCACTCCCCCACACTCTCTCTCACACACACACACACACACACACACACACACACACACTCTCTTAATCTCTCTCTCTCTCTCTCTAATGTACCTGGATGCTAACTGGATGTAGGACTAAATAATTCCTCATTAGTTCATATCGTGTGTAAATATCTTTCTTTGTCAGAAAGGTCATTTATTTTTTGTATCAGAGTTCATGAATAAGAATCAGATGTCATGAGGAAAAGTTAGCTACAATGGGGCTGACATCCTTTCCATGAGATCATTCATCTCTCTTCTGCAAAATGAAGCTTTTATTTAATGAACTCTGCAGGACATGATGACCTGTACTTTAACCATTTCACTATGGAAGTTGTCCAAAACTGATTGTCCGTCTATCATGAGATTTTTTTTTTCTAAAAAAAGTATAAAAATTTCAGTTTTGAAATTTAAATTTTCACAAATTTATGTGGCCTGGGCTACTGGTTGAAATTTTGATTAGTGTGTTCAAAAGTTTTACAGTGGAAATTAAGGTAGAGGCTTACAGTGGGAATTATTTTCACATTGTGTTTAGTTTAGAAGCGAAATCTGTTGTGTTGGGCGGATGATTCTAGAAAGTCAGGTGTCATTAATTATTGTAGCAGCAGCAAGTTCTATTTTTTAATTAAATTTTTTTGAAACCCTTGAATGGTTTTTGTATTAACCAAGGTTAATTAACAGTCCTCATTAGTCGAAAGGGTTTGAGTGACCTTCAGTAAGATATTTGATTTCTGGTTCATTATAAACCTAAATCTAATTTATTCAATGTTAACATTGAAATATTTGAGAGGAAATTCATAAATTCCCGTTGTTAAGATTGATTTCTGAACCTGAGGAGAACAGTATTTCTCTTGGAACAAATAACATGCAAATATAATGAAGGACAAATCCCTTGAATGTCAGGTTAATGTGTATTACACAAAAACAACTTCAAAACCAATATTGTTCTTGATGGTGAGAAAGGGAGTGTATGATGGAAGGTTCAAGGAAATTGAATTGAGTGACCAATGTGTTGCCAGACTGGACATTATCAAAGACAATGTCTTTTGGTTGCTTACTCTTGTGAATTTGAAACTTTCTAAAGTCAAATTCAGTTTTTCACCTTCATTGAATCAATATAGTAAATAATCAGTAAGACTCTGGCACAAGATTGGCCGCAGGTGAGTCTGATAACCTATTGGTGAAAATCAGCATTTTCTGCTGCAGTGGTTCTCAGCCAGGGTCCAATTGACCCTTGAGGATCCATTTTCTTCTTTAAATTTATCTTCAATAAATTGGTTAGACTTTGGCAATGCACAAAATATTTTAATTAATTGATTTATACAATTCCTAGTAATATTTAATTTTAAAAATATAATAAGTTTTTAAACATCAGATAGCTAGGGGGGTCCACTAGAGTAAAATAGAAATCAAAGGGTCAAAGGGGTCCATAGGTAAGAAAAAAAGTGGGGGGGGGGATTCAGAACCTGTTTTATACAGGATCACTGCCATTGCCTGTCTAATTAACTTAATTGTCACCACGTTTCTATTGAAATTCACTGCTTTTGCTGCAATTAATATTGAAAATAATGAAAAAATTAGTAAAATAACTTTGTCGTTAATAAGCTGATGTTTAGAAGATAAATCAACATGAAATTTTGATGCAAGATTTTAAATTCAGATCACTTTAAAAACAGAAAGTTTGTCTTATAAAACTAAGGGTTAACTCAGGTGGGAATGTATGAAAAGGGTTAAAGACATTCAAGTGTTAAGGTAGTATCTGGGATAGACTTATACAGGTGTCATTAACTTGCTGTTCTGAAGTGAAATCTGTTCCCAGCCAAAGCTATGATGGGTTGATATTCTTTCTTGAAGATTAAAATATTCCTCAAACATTCAACATCTTGAAGTAAATTGTGACATCAAATGGTTTTGACTGTTGAGACATATGTTGTCCTGTGTGGTCTGATTTTCTTCAGTGCTGACCAAAGATGATAATGGAATTTCAATGTAGAATTTTGTTTAGCTTTGTATAGTTACAGAACAAACTATTGGATGATTTGTAAGAAGTGAGTTGATTCTGAAATGAAATCTTTAATTTTGGCAAGTTTTCAAACAAGCATCAATTTATCTCCTATATTCTAAAAATATGCCAAGTTAAATGCCCTTGGCTCCCCTAAACAAAATAATTAATTTTACCAATTATATAAAATGTAATTTGTAAGGTAGGTTCATTTTCTGCTGAATAAACAAATATTTGAAATTTTAGTTCATCTTTGGTTATTGATCTGGAGATTATTGGCTGTTTAAAATCTAAAAGCAAATTCTGAAAATGAATGTAGAACCTCTTGATTTCCTTAAATCCAATGAAACATTTTAACTAATGTTTGTAATTTTAATTTTTTTTAATTTGAAAATTGAAAATTGAACCAAAATCAGGAATTAAAAAAAGGTTCCCATCTGTGATTTCAAAGAATTGTTAGGCAACCATAGACTTAGTTTAGATTCCATTTGTAGAAGTGTAAAAAATTGAGCAACTCAATTATAAATGGTGAGAGCAGCCAGGTACAGGTGAACTCTTGTAATCTGATATGAATACCCCCCACCCCACCACCCATTGATGGTATTTAACAGAACAATGTGTAAAAGGGGTTTGGAGTAGTGTAGCCACCAATTCTACAGTCTCTGGACGACAAGAAACACTGTTCCATAAAGTTAGTCATTTGTGAGTAAAACAAAACCTGGTAATTAACAACACACAGTATGATTAACAATAGAAAATATAATTAACAAAAAAGAATCGGTAATTGTTTATCATTATGACATATTATAATTACCGAAATAGGTAATAGGTAATATGTAGGTAATTCTAGTTTTGGTGGAGGTTTCTTTTATGTAATTAAAGAAATTGATAGACTCACATCATCACATGCTTCCAAAGTCATCATCATCATCATTGTCATCATTATTATTGTCATTGTTGTTGCTGTCATTATTAAGGAAATGAACTGGCAGAATTGCTCACATATGTTAGGCGAGATACTCAATGTCATTTCTTCCTACTCTTTACATTCTGAGTTCAAATTGTGCCAAAGTGAACTTTGCCTTTCAGGGTCAGTAAAAAAAAGTGCTAGTCAAGTGCCAGGATTGATGTAACCACCCCCACCCTCTAAAACTCCTGACCGTCTATCAAAATTTCAAGCCGTTGTTGTTGTCGTTGTTTTCAAGGTGGTCGGCTGGTAGACTCGTTAGCATTCCAGATTAAATGCTTGTTGGCGTTTAATCATTTATCTTTATGTTCTGAGTTGAAATTCTGCTAAGGTCAACTTTGCCTTTCATCCTTTTGTGGGGGGGTCTATAAATTAAGTACCAGTTGCGTACTGGGGGCCAATATGATTGACTACCCCTTCCTCCAGACCTTGTGCCTTTAGTAGAAAGAATAATAATTATTATCATTGTTATTACAACTAGTAACTGAGACCTTTGGCAATATGCCATGCTTGAGAAGAGCTCTCATGCCAAGAGAAATCGTAACCATGGCCAATGTAACTGGCACCCGTGCCAGCCACATGTGAAAAGCGCCTTTTGAGCATTGGGCCTCACAGAGGCAAGGTGGCTGATGCTAGTGTCAGCATGGACAATGGATGTGATGTACTATTTGCCTGTCCCTCTCTCTCTCTCTCTGCCTCACTCTCTCTTACTCACTCTCTCTGCATCACTCTTTCACTCTCCCCCTCTCTCTCTTCGATTCCTACATGACCCTAACTCTATACAATAAGGAATTGTATTTGCTTAGAGTGTCATGTTCTAAGGTTTGCTGTTTCCATTATTTTGAGCCTTAGAGTCACCAACTCCAGATAAACAGTTGTTGAAAATGTCTTGCCACCAGTGCTTTTTTTTATGTGGCACCAGCATATAATTCTACAATTAATAATTAACAACTATATTAATTAATGAACTTATACAAAACAAGGTTAATTAACAGACTTAATGGTGATTAATTGAGATCTCACATGATTTGAATAAACACACATTGCTAGTAGGGATACCAGGGTTAAATCAGATTTTTTTCTGTCTGTGGTCAAAGAAATGATCTGCACTGATGATGATGATGATGATGATGATGAGATGGCTGAAGATATTGAAACTTTTTTTCTGGTCACAGAAGCATTTCAGGTTAACTACAGCTCTTTAGTTGTTAGTGTTAGGTTAAGGGAATGTGTTTAGTAAAACACACTCCCATATGGAAATCTGTCTGAAATCCGCCAACACCACATAAGCTGTGCAGTAGTTAAGCTTACACAGAATTCAATAGCATATCTTATAACAACTTGTATAATGCCGTCATTTTCTAAATATTAATTTCCAGATAATCAAATACAAAAAAAAAACAAAAACAAAACAAAGAAAAACAAAAAATGACATAGAGTTTATTGTGAGTTGTCTATACATGTGTGTATCATCATCATCATCATCGTTTAACGCCCGCTTTCCATGCTAGCATGGGTTGGACGATTTGATTGAGGACTGGTGAAACCGGATGGCAACACCAGGCTCCAATCTGATTTGGCAGAGTTTCTACAGCTGGATGCCCTTCCTAATGCCAACCACTATGCTGGCATGAATTGGATGGTTTGACAGGAGATGGCAAGGCTGGAGAGTTGTACCAGGCTCCAATTGTCTGCTTTGGCATGGTTTCTACAGTTGGACACCCTTCCTAATGCCAACCACTTCACAGTGTGTACTGGGTGCTTTTTACATGGCACAAGCATGGTATATATATATATATATGTATATGTATGTATGTATTTGGGTTTTTAAAGTTTATTCTCTTCAACATAAACCTGACTTTTGCACACGTTTCCAATCCACTCCACCCCAAAGTCCCTTCACTATTGTTGAAAACACACACACACACACACACACACCATCATCATCATCATCATTACACCACATCATAATTCTTTCTGGGAATTCCATGTTGTTCACCATTTTCATTATTGTATTTGAAGATGGAGTCATTTGATTGTGGCCATGCTGGGGCACTGCCTTCAACCCCAGTACTTTTTTTAAAGCCTGATACATATTCTATCAATTTTTTTTGCTGAACTGCTAAGTTACAGAGATGTAAACACACCAACAGCAGTTGTCAAACGGTGGTGGGGACAAACATGTACACATACATGCACACATGCATGTACGCAACAGGCTTCTTATAGTTTCTGTCAACCAAATCCATGGTCAGCCCAAATCTATAGAAGAAGAACTCGCCCAAGGTGTCGCACAGTAGGACCAAATTTCCAAGCATGAGGTTGGGAAGCAAACTTCTTACTGTGCACCAATGCCGGCACCTGGAACCATCTTGTGTGGTTTGCCTGCTTTTTCCAAGGAGATCATCAATCTTTCTAGAAGTTTGTCAACTGAAATATTGAAGCAAGGACATAGAGGTAGGGATGTAGTTAGGGTGTTGTACCCATGATCATAAGATTGTGGTTTTGATTCCTGGACCAGGTGATGTGTTGTGTTCTTGAGCAAAACCTTTCATTTCACATTGCTCCAGTCCACTCAGCTGGCAAAAATGAGGAATCCTTGGATGGGCTGCCACAAAAACTGGGTACCTGGGCCTTTGCATCTATATGACTCATAAAAAAGGATCTTTATCCTCTTCATATGTAATTAGGGAGATTGGAATATAGATGCAGGGTCCTGATTAATTTAATTGAAACATCATAAGTAACAAATTAATTTAGATTAATAGCCATTATTCATTTGGTGTGGTCATAATTCCAACTGTTTCTCAGAATTCTCTACAATTCTGTCATGTTATTTCTGCGATGGATTTTGGTCACGTTGTTACAATAAGAAATGAATTCTCTGCAATCATTCATTGATTTAAACATTTCTTCTCAAACATTTGTCACCATTGTTCATTGAAAATCTTTTATCAACCATACCAGTTCTAATTAAATTTTCCTAATTTAAAACTTTTTCTGCATTACAAGCACCTGCTCCACTCTGATTACAAACACAATAAAATCAAAATTCAAAGGTTATTCAGATATGTAGCTCATGGCTGCTGTACTCCATTCTAAACTATGTGTAACCTGTAATTCTTTGACCAACATATTGAAATTCTTACAAACACCACAGGTTTATTAATGGGCCACACCTGAACACGTCTTTGATACCTGAAATCCCTATACCCCATAATTTGGAATTAAAACCAACAACCTTTACCATCTTAATGTCTCATTTTACCAAAAGTAACCCTAATAGCATGCCCTAAACATCACTGTGGAACCTACATCACTACCCTTCAGCATTCACCTTATTCTGTCTAACACAATCCTTATTCGGATTGTCTTGAATTAATCCTGTATTATTTTGTAGCTTCAAGATTTTAATGATGTGATTATTTTTAGATTGACATTGTAGGGTAGGTGTGAGAAGCAAGACCGGTCAGAACATAAAACAGGCAAAATATTTCGGTCAGTTTCAATGCCAGACACTTAAATAATTTCTATTTCAAACAGAGCAGTGAGCTGGCAGATTCTTTTGCACGCAAAATGCTTGATGGTATTTTGTCAGTCTTTATGTTCTGAGTTCAAATTCCACCAAGGTCGACTTTGCCTTTCATCCTTTCAGGGTTGATAAAATAAGTACCAGTTGAGTACTGGGGTCAATGCAACTGACTTACCTCCTCCTCCAAAATTGCTGGCTTTGGGCCAAAATTAGAAGCCAGTTATTATTCCAAATAATATTTAGATATAATATGGCATGTTCTAGACCCAGGGATCTTGTTCAATATTTGATCAGCACCCCTGCTGGCCCCGCTCCCCCAATCTCTTTCACTGTTAACTATGGTTAAATAATATAACTTGACCTTTGACTCAGTTAAATTCTCAACTACCACCATACCTTGGATGTCACAATGATAAAACCAACTGGAATACCACCACCACCTCCACCGCTACTATTACCACCACCACCACCACCACCACTACTACTACTACTACTAACAATAATAATAATAATAATGATGATGATGATCTTTAGCACTCAGATAGAGGTTGTTAGGTAAGAGGTTGGCTTAAATAAAATAGACATGTTGTCTAGTGACAGCTTATAAAACACTCGTTAGTAACCAAACGGTTTAATAAGGTCTGTCTATTTCCACCTGTATTTATGACTCGTTAAAAAACAGGATACAATTCTGTACAAGATTACACACACACACACACATATGTAACTATATAAATCATCCTCATTGAATGCCTGTTTTCCATGCTGGTATGGGTTGGACTGTTTGGCAGGAGCTGGTCAGCGAGAGGGCTGCACCAGGTCCCAATTGTCTGCTTTGGCATGGTCTCTACACCTGGATGCCCTTCCTAATGTCAACCACTTTACTATGGAATTTACTATTTTCTTTTTTGGATGTGACACCAATACCAGTGCCTTTTACATGGCACCAGCTCTGACAGTGCCATGAAGTAACCTTATTCTAAAATAATGTAACATTTGGTAGGAAAAAGTGTGTCTAATGGTTAGAGATGAATATTTGAACCTAATTTGATCGCATTCACTTTCAACCACATGGTTTCAGGTTCAATCCCACTGCAATGCACCTTGGGCAAGAGTCTTCTATTATAGCCCCAAACCAACCAAAGCTTTGAAAGTGGATTTGATAGATGGAAACTGTAAGAAGCCTTTACATGTATGTGTGTGAGTGAGTGTATGTTTCTGTTTCTTTGTCTTCATGTCATCTGACAATCGTAAATAGATGTCACTGTCGTATAAATAGTGTCACATGTTTCCAATTATCAGCAAAAGTGTGTCTGTATCCATATTGCTTGGAAACCGATGTCTGTTGGCACCGAGAAAGACATCCAGCTGTAGAAAATCTCAATCAACTCCATTTGATCCATGCAAGCAGGGAAAAGTGAATATATATATATATGTATATATATATATATGTGTGTGTCTCGATAATATTTTATATATCCTTTAATCTGTTCAGTCATTTGACTGCGACCATGCTGGAGCACCACTTCTAGTTGAGCAAATCAACCCCAGGGTTTATTCTCTTTAAGCCTAGCACTTTTTCTATTGATCTCTTTTGCTGAATTATTGGGTGATATGCAAATAAATATATGTATATTTTTTTATATACAACCATCCAGCATTCTGAACGCCCTTTTCTTTCACACACACACACACACACACACACACACACACACACACACACACACATATATATATATATATATATATATATATATATATATATATATATATATATATATATATATATATATACTACAAAACATTTAGATTCAGGTGAATATGGTACTTAAGTTGAGGCACCAGAATTTAGTATGGTATTATCCATACAGTTTCAAAATAAGGTGATTAAAATCAAAATAAGCAACAAGGATATCCAAAAGTAATGCAGTACCATCGTTTCATGCAACTCCATTTAATTGAGCAATGTAAAGATTACATCGAATATAAAAAGTAGAGCACTCTTCAGCTGCACAAAGATATAGAAATTTAATGAAATTACATTTAAACAGAAGGACACTACATTTAAACTCTCCAAGTAGAAAGGAAGAATACAAAAAACCACTTTGACTTCGCCAGACCATACAGGCTAGTAAATAATTCTAAGCAGATTTTAGCTGTCACTGATTTTATTTGTTTTTTTGGTTCTGATTTATGGACTGTCTTATCAAACCTAGAGATTAAAGCTTAAGAGGACACTGGCATTTTCTTTGTTGGGAAAGGGGTAAACAGGATAGACAGTAAACATGGATGATATAGTTATAACATTTCTTAGGGTTTGGTGACAAACTACTATGGGGGGGGGGCGGTTCTGCAAGCAGACCAGTTTATAATGAAACAAGGGAAGAATTATCATATAGCACTTAGGTCAAATGTATATAAAAATAAAGTTGCTATATTGCGTGTATATATATATATATATATATATATACATCAGTCTCATTATCATCATTTAATGTCTGCCCTCCATGCTAGCCTGGGTGGGATGGTTTCACAAGAACCAGCCAGGGCAGAAGCCTGCACCAGACTTTTTATATATGTTTAATACTTTTGTAGAGATTGGGTGTACAGAAATGTATGACTGCAGCTCTTATGTTTAGAGCTTCACGTAGATTATTCTAATCCAGTCTGCTTCCTGTAGAGTTGTTAAATAACTTCTTTAGTGAATGGTGTTAGCGGTTATGAACTACGGAGTAAATGGAAGCAAAATAACGGTAAGCTCAAGTTTTATAATATAAACTTGTGTTTATCCTTTTTTTTTCTTTTTTTCTTTAATACTTGAACAAGGTTTCATCAACTTCATGAATTTGGTCATAATGAAATTTGGAACCACCATATCATTAGTCAATTGTTGATATTCCGTTGCTGAGGTAAAATGGTTCATTCATGGGTTTACAGTTCAAATCTCCTTGAAGCAGTTAATTTTGTGTTTAGAGTTCCACATTTAATTGAACGTTGTTGTTGATAGGAACATCCATTTTTTAAAGATTTTACTTAATTGAGATCAATGTCCCACACCAGGGAAGGGTTTTGTTTGTTTGTCTCATGTGCTCAATACCATAAAACTAGAGCTAATGAGTCCCTTGTGGTGTCTTTGATAATGGTGTCTGTTAGCCTTGGTCAGTCACAGTCCAGTTGACCTTTTCAAAATGACTGTTTCATAAATCCAGTGTACTTCTGTTCCACTGAGTACCATATGCGGGATCACTTTGTACTTCAATATACAAAGGTACATCATAAAGAATAAAGTATGATTGATAGTGTGGACATGTTGTTATATTTTCTCCACTGTTCTGCCTATTCCTGGTTGGCTGCAGGTTCTAATGGTTGCCAATGTGGAGGAGAGAGAGAGAGAGAGAGAGAGAGAGAGAGAGAGAGAGAGAGAGAGAGAGAGAGAGCAGGTGAAGTGTGACCATTGCAATATCTTTCTACTGTTTTCTGCTGCTCTACAAGCCAGGTACCATGTTTGAAGTCATTAAAACTGCTGTTATTGTTTGACTGGACTCCTGTCCACAGAGGGCAGTCCGTTACAGCGAAGCATCTATTGGCCAAATACCAAAATGTCTCTGGCAACACATCTGCTTCTCTTGCACACACACACACACACTCTGTTAAAAATGCATGTCCTCTGTTGTTGTTCTATTACAACAGTTATTTTGATAACACTATTTCTTCTCAGCCCTGTCTTTCTGAAATAACAACAACAACAACAACAAACAATACTTAAAAATAACAACTGCAATGTTTAGTAAATGTTAAAGCCACCATATTTAACTTCCATATTGGTTTCATGCTATGTTTTTGTTGTTGTAGCTAGAGATGCTATGACTCACATAGCTACAATAATTGTCTTCTCTGCAAGTTTCACTCTATCTTTAGCCATCCTCTCTGTCAGCCTGACCTCTTTCAAAGAACAACATTTTTCTCCCCTTTTCGTTTTCTTTTGTTCTAATTTGCATAATTTATGCAATGAATATAGCATGTTGATGTAATCTACCCTCACTTAATCGTTTAAATACCTGCGTAGATAATTAAAGATTTATCTACACTAAGTCATCAGAAACCTATTTTCCTCTCATTTCCTGTGTTTCTCTTTGACTTTGGTTCTTCTTCACAACCTTCAGCTCCTATTTTTATTATTATTATTGTCATTAATAATAATAATCCTTTCAACTCTAGGGATAAGACCTGAAATTTGGGTGGGAGGAAGGGGCTAGTCGATTACATTAGCCCCAGTACTCAACTGATGCATATTTTGTATACCCCTAAAAGGATCAAAGGTAAAAATCACCCTCGGCAGGAACACAAAGCCAGAAGAAATGCCGTTAAGCATTTTGTCTGGAAATGGTAAGGATTCAGCCACCTCACTGCCTTACTACTGCTGCTGCTACTACTACTACTACTACTAATAATAATAATAATATCTGCACTAGTGGGTCATATGATGCGGATGGATGAGGGCAGTTTCATAAGGACTTGCTGATCACTAAAAGTGGAAGGAAGTTGTAGGAGAGGGAGACCCAGGAAGACTGGAGAAAAGTTTTATCAAAATCAATTCCCAGAAAACCGAGAAATTCTGAATTTCACTCCTAAGCTATTAATGTGGTTCTGGGTGGTGTATATAAATGTATGCAAATATGTGTGATTATAGTTTAGTGTTTTGAAGCCTGTCTAAGTAGGAAAAAGAAGACAAAAACATAATTAATTAATTATTCTTGTTGAGATTGTTTCAGAATTTTGAAGATTTTTCATCATCATCATCATCGTTTAACGTCCGCCTTCCATGCTAGCATGGGTTGGACGATCTGACTGAGGACTGGTGAAACCGGATGGCAACACCAGGTTTCACCAGTCCTCAGTCAGATCGTCCAACCCATGCTAGCATGGAAGGCGGACGTTAAACGATGTAAAAATCACAATAATTAAATATTTTGGTTTTGTATCTTCGTTATGACACTGGAAATCTTAGTCTTCATTTGCTTCTCCTTACAACATTGAAACTCTTTAAAAACACTGAAAAGTTTGTTGTCTTTTATTAGTCCAAAGATCTTATAGCCCTTCATCTGCTCCAAGAAGCATAAATCCATAGCAGGGATATACATATATTTGCCAATATTTCTATGAAATTAGGCGGTGAGTTGGAAGAATCATGCTGGGCAAAACACTTAGCAACATTTCGTCTGTCTTTACATTCTGAGTTCAATTTCCATTGAGGTCTACTTTACCTTTCATCCATTTGCTGTCATTAAAATAAGTACCAGTTGAGCATTGGGGTCGATTTCATTGACTTACCCTCTCCCCTGAAATTGCTGGCCTTGTGCCAAAATTTGAAGCAGTATTTCGATTATGAGATGGTTTTATTCAGGAATATTCTTTATTTGAGATGCCTCCAGTTATACAAATAAGGTTCACCATTGAACAAGGATAAAAACTTTAACCAAAGTAAAGAGATTGTGGTTGGCATAGCTTTACATCTCTGTATTTACTTCTGGAGGCCAACAATTTTGAGGGATGGGGTCAATTGCATCGCCCGCCCCCCCCCCACCCATTGCTCAACTGTTATTTTATTGATCCCAAAGAATGAAAGGACAATGTTAATCTCAGTGAAATTTGAACTCAGAACATAAGGGGTTGGAAGAAATGCCACAAAGAATTTCTTCCAATGCTTTAACAGTTCTGCCAGAAAAGAATAAACCTCACAACATCATCATAAAAAGAAATCAGTAATTTTTAGCTGTAAAAACCAAATCACCATTTTATAAATTATATTCACTGTCTTTTAGTGCTATGCCTTACTTTCTTCCAAATCTGTCTGTTTGTCTTTCTCAACTTCTGACTTTTTTTTTTCGTCTTCAATAATTATTTTCCTATTTTTTGGTGCCACTCAATGTTTAGTGAAACAAAATCATTTTTTGCAGAAGGACCACGAGTATAAAGGGAATGGGTTCAGTCACAACTCAGGTTACTTTATTGCCTGCAGGGGTCTGTTGAAAAGTAAAGACAACCCTAAATTGATTTTTTTTTCTTTTTTTTCATCCTTTGAGGAACAATAGGATAAAATAGCAGTCAAACACTGAGAGCAATGTTAACCTCAACCTTCTCTCCTATAATTGCGAGTAAAAAGTTAGAATTGTTGTTATTCTGATTTAGGCTCAAAGGCAGCAGGTTTTGAAGGGAAGGGGTCACTCAATGCCATTGACCTCAATTCTTGATTGGTAGTTTATTTTGTTGACCTCAGAAAGGCCAAGTTGATATCTTCAGGGTTGTGAGTTCAAATCCATTTGCCTTTTCTCCTTTTAGAGTTAGTAAAATAAAATACCAGTAACGTACTGGAGTTGATATAATTAACTGTTCTCTCCACCTTTGCTGATTTTGGGTCTTCTGTAAAAAGAAACATTATTATTATTATTATTATTATTGTTATTATTATTATTATTATTACAAGAATTGATATCTTCTTGAATTTTTAGTTGAATGAGTCAACCCCCAATTTTTTTTTTGTTTTATAATGACTGGTATTTATTCAATCTGCCTCTTGCTGGACCGTACTAATTCACAAGGACATAAACATACCAACACTGGTTGTCGAGTGACAGTGGGGAATAAACAGAGAATGCAAAGGGACACACACATACACACACACACACACACACACACACACACACACACACACACACACACACACACACACACACACACACACACACACACACACGCAACAGGCTTATTTCAGTTCCCATCAACTCACAAGGCTTTGGTCAGCGTGTGGTTATAGTAGAAGGCACTTGGCCAGGGTGCCATACAGGGGGACTGAACCTGTGCCCCTGCAATCAGGAAGTAAACTTCTTACTACACAGTCACAGCTACACCTTTATAGAAATCATAAACTCTGATTCTCTCTTCTTGCTTATTTATACATTAGAAGTTTAATTAAGGTATTAAAATATCTGTAATACTAATTACTTTGGATATGGAACTACCATCTACAATAGAAATATTGTTACTCTTCTGATTCCAGGTGGAAAACAATTTGTAAAAATAGTTTTGCTATGAATTCCTTATTTATTGGTCTCTCTTTCATTTAATGAACTTTCTTTAACTATTTTTTTTTTTTACGTATTCCTAAAAAAGAAAAAAATTTCTTTATCAACTTATTAAATTTATTGTGTCTGGGTAGAGTCATTTTCTGCCTAATAATTTAACACACCCACCGTTAAAATTTCCACTTATTTCTTAATTTTATTTTCCTAAAATTTTCGTTGTGTCTTGCAACCTTTTCAATAGTTTTGACTCTGTTCACTCAATCGGTTAAATGTACGACTTTGGCTGTTAGCATCTCTGGTGTTGTTTTCTGCTTTCAAAAGGTTGCAAGACACAACGAAAATTTTAGGAAAATAAGAATAAGAAATAAGTGGAAATGTTAGCGGTGTGTTAAATTATAAGGCACAATAAGAAAATGACTCTCCCCAAACACAATAGAATATGCTTCAACACACGAACTCACATAAAGAATCTTGCAAACCAAATCCAAAAATGAAATTATTAAATTTAATAATCTTTATCATTTCCATTAAAAAAAAAAATTAATTATCTAGGTTAGTACTGATTAGCATTTGTGCAGACTTTGACATGACACTAATCAACAAAATATCACAGAGCAGATACAGTTTGCTTTCTAATACCATCCTGGCATTTAATTTATTAAACCTGCTGAAATAAAAGAAATGCAAAAGCCATGTGATCACACTTATAATTGTTTTGTTTTGACGTGAGGTTGATATTGATGATGGGGCTGTCCTTTGCACATACATAAAATAACCTTTGTCTCTGGGCAATTATTCTGTTTTTGCTTAAAACTTGATATTCAGTTAGGTTTATCATGAAAAGCATCCCTCACCTCGGCTTAAAACATTTGACCTGACACTTTATAAGGCAGATACTTAAATGTACAAGCCGCTCCCTGACAGGTTCGTGGTCAAGCCTGTGGTAGTGGAGGCCACCAGTGTCCGTGACCCCCTCCTCCCCGAACCACATTCCTCTTGACCGTTATTGAGGCAGAGATGGTTATATGCAAGTGCAAGCCCCATGAGGAAGAAAAAAGATATGATTTAGGCAGAGCCCTTCATCAAATTTAGAAAACTATTATGTATAAACAAAATTAACTTTTGTAAAACGACGGTTGAATATGACATTGTTTATCAAGTGACTCACATTTGCAAGCTGTTCACTCAATCGTTTAAATGTACGACTGTGGCTGTTAGCAACTCTGCTGTTGTTTTCTGCTTTCAATTACGTTTATCTTCAAGTTAAATAATTAACGGGTTTCAAATGCTTTCAGACATTGACTGTTTATGTAGAAACTAATTTTTAAAATAATATTGGGACAACACTTTCCTCATTAACTCTTGTCTAATTCTTAAACGATATCCATTGCTGTTACTCCTACTGTCTATCTTTCATATCATAATTTACATTGATGACTAACCACTGATGATCAATGACTGATCAGCTTGTTTAGCTTTTAATCCAGCTGAACATTAATGCTGCTATAACTAAATAATAGATTAACATTATTAATGTTTGCAGCCTTGTAACTAAACAGATATTTAAACTTGTTTTTTTTACATCATACATACATTTTTCAATCCATCATATATATATATGTGTGTGTGCGTGTAACTGTGTGTGTGTACAGGCACGGGTGTGGCTGTGTGGTAAGACTCTTGCTTCCCAACCACATGGCTCCGAGTTCAGTGGCACCTTGGGCAAGTGTCTTCTACTGTAGCCTGAAGCTGACGAAAACCTTGTGAGTGGATTTGGTAGACGGAAACTGAAAGAAGTGTGTGTGTGTGTGTGTGTGTGTGTGTGTCTTTGTGCCTTCCCCCCCCACTCCATCAGCTTGACAACTGCTGTTGGTGTATTTGCGTCCCCATAACTTAGCAGTTCAGCAAGAGAGACTGATAGAATAAGTACTAAGCTTAAATAAAAAAAAAAACGTCCTGGGGTTGATTCATTCAACTACAAATTCTTCAAGGCATTGGTGCCTCAGCATGGCCACAGTCTAGTGGATGAAACAAGTAAAAGATAAAAATCACATATAACCCATGTAGTTTGTGTGGTGACTTTGTTTAAAGTGAAGAGTTGTTCACCCCCAACCCACTCTCTCATCCCTGGCCCCTTTGGGATCCAGCGGTAAGACTCGGTCCAGACAACTGGGGGTCGAAATAGCTGCAGTGAATGGCCAAGATATCTTCCTTTACTGCATCTTGTTCTCTGCACCCTACAATTAGATAGATGGCCACCTTCCTCTCCATTCAGTCATGAAGGTTTCTTCCTCTTAGTCTATCGAATCTGGTCTTCACATGCATTGGTAGGAAAGCCCTGATGCACAGTTTTGTACCTATTGGCTGCTTTGTCATGCAGAGTAGATTGAAAATGCACCGGAGTGTTTAGTTATCTGTCAAGGACACAACAGACAGATGATACTTTCCTTAAAATGTGCACAGTACTAAGCAAGACCGACTGATATTCGCATGGTATTCCCCACTACTTTAAGAAACCTTGAAGTTTCAATGGGATTGCCCCTAATGTCCTGAACACAACTGGTATCACTTTAACATTCCCCTCTCACATTCCAAACAACCTTGCCATCTCCTCTTTCAATTTAGACTAATTCCTGATTTGTTCCAACCTCATTACTTACAAAAATTCATGTCATTTCCCATGGCTACATTCAATAACCTAACAGTGTTTGTCTATCTTCTTCTATACAACACTGTCCGGTCGGTGATGCTCGATTGCTCTATCAGTCAGAAAATCATAATCCCACATTTTCATTGCTTTCCCATTATTATTATTATTAGTTCTCTTTATCACAGGTTTTGTTGGAGCTCCTGGAGTTTTGCATCCATAGCGGGCTCACTAACTGCAGTCCACGGTACCATGCGTTTCGTTCTTTTCAACTATCTAATACTTTCCTGATTATTCTGGCCATGCCAAGGAGGCAAACCTTTTGTAACAGTTCTACTGGACACTCTATTCCAATTTCCTTTATATTCCTCTTGATGCCTTCTGATACTGTTCCCAAGAACCCAATAATAATTGGCACTATCTTCACCTTCTTCATTTTCCATAGCCAGGCTATTTCATATTTAAGAGGGTTGTATTTATCTATCTTTTTGCCTTCCTCCATGACTATTCGTGGGTCAAAGGGGCATGCAACATCAACTATATAACATATGTGGTGCATCTTGTCCACCACCACAAGGTCTGGTCTGTTATGCTCTAGCATCTGATCTGTTTGGATTGGGAAATCCCAGAGGATTTTGCTGGTCTCCGACCCTGACACTCTCTGTTGTTTGTGCTCATACCATGTCTTGTCTCTCTCTAGCCCCCCCCCCCTTTTTGCACAGTTTCCAATGTAGCACTTTCACTACCTGATCATGTCGCCACAACTTGTTGTGGTTTTGGGCTGTTATTATTATTATTATTATTATTATTATTATTATTATTATTGTTGTTGTTGTTGTTGTTGTTGTTGTTTCACTGGTCAGAACACTTGGTCTTGTTTGCTCTGGTTGATTGTGTGGGAGCAGACAGCAGCCTGTTATCAGAGGTCTCATAGGGTTGACTCCATGTTTCACCCAGAGGCCTCAAGAGACAACAAACTGGAGTTGACTTAATCTTGGTCATGCAAGATTATGTCAACTGCAGGTGGTGCCTCCTTCATCATTCTTGTCAACCATTCATCACTCTTGTCTACCACTCATCACTCTTCTGTCACCCATCACTCTTGTCTGTCACTCATCACTCTTTGTTTTATCTTTGTTAAGAAATACAGCATTTTTTTCAATTTATTAATGTTGATATTCAGTTTGTGGAATTTGGTAAGCGCTTGTAGAATATGTC
>NC_142928.1:8860369-8895369 GCF_046866305.1 Octopus bimaculoides | reverse complement strand
CCCAGCAATAAATTGATATTTTTATAAAAACAACTTTTGCTATTTAATTACTTTCACTAAAGAATTATCACTGCTAAGTTTCCGTCAGACGCAATTATAATTTTCTCATTTTTCTTTCTATGAATTATAAAACCAGTTTAAATTACCGAAATCACATAGTTTCAACTAACTCAAGACCTATTTTGAAAACCACCACAGTTTCTCAGTTGATGGGGGAGGTGTATATAAAATGTTTTATGTGGTTATTGAAAAAAAATAGATTTGATAACAGTACCGTATTTAAAATAATTTCGAAATACAATTTAAGCATTTCTAACCTTGTGATATCTCACTGCATATTGATGATAGGTATTTCATATAATCACCTTAATGAATTAGTAACTGATGAGAGGTATTTTATGTAATCACCTTAATTAATAATTGCAATTGATGGTAAATTAAACAACAAAGAAATATACATTTTCATTTGTACCTTATTTTCCTTCCATGGGCTAAAGAAGGGCTGAATGTATTACATAATTCTATAGAATTTGCTCAATATTACAAATATGTTTTGTGTCTAAGTGTGGAGTTCTTCAAGTGTTGTTACCAATCATCTCCTTATACAGATCTGTTTTAGTAACACTCATATTCTATGGCAACAATAACTAAACTGTGGAAATTGTAGTGAAAATATCTGCAACATCATCATCATCAACATTTGATGTGATGATGATGATGATGATGACGATGATGATGGTGGTGGTATTTTTACTATAATATATCAATATTTTTTTCGTAGCAATGAAATAATTGTTTGGTAATTGTTTAAATGAATTTGTAAGAAACTGTTTTACACCAGTGTTTCTCAACTCTTTTTTTTTTTTACTTAGGGACCGTTTTCATTCTTTTTTTACTCAACTGGACCCTCATAACCATTCAATGTTTAAAAAATCCTATTTTTACAATAAAATATTTTAAGAATTGTATAAAAAATTAACATATTTTATGTATTGTTGACATATAATCAATTTATTGCAGATAAATGTTAATAACAAAATAGGGACCCCCCCCTAAGGGCCATATGGGCCCTGGTTGAGAACCAGTAGTTCACACCTAAATTTTGTTTTGGCAAATTCTGTTCCTGATTAGCAGATATATTAAATGGTATTAAGATTAATATTTGTGATGTGATGGTGTAGTATTTAATATTATTGAACAATTATTGGCAATAGTTTAAAAGTACTGTATTGTTATTATTATTATTATTATTATTATTATTATTCATAATATATACATTGGGCCATTGATATTAAATGTGATGTAATGAATGATTGTGTTTTAAAGTGGCTAGTGTGGGTGGAATCATATTATTGTGTTGAAATGTAGTTAATTATTCTGTTTGTTTTAGTCTGGGTTAATGAGGTCGTTTTTTCTTAGGATGAGAAAGAAAATCATTTGTATGACCTTGTAAATGTATTTCAACTATGTGCCAACATTCTCTTTCTCTCTCTCTCTCTCCTCTCTCCCTCCCTCTTCTCTTTCTCTTCCCACTCTGCCATTTTAGCAATGTCGTTTATCATAGACCAATTAGTGAGCTAATTAATATTTAGCTCTGTCATGGATGTAAAGGACCAACCAGTGTGGCTGTTTATGTAAATGATATTTCTGTTGCAACTGATCTGATGCAGAAAGTATTTGTTCTTTTTAAAAAAATGACAACTTCAAAAATTAAAGTTAAAAATTAGAATTTTAATTTAAAAACTGGAGGCTTAAAGTTAGTTAAAATTATAACTGATTATAAAGGAACAAAAAGTGATAGACAAAAAAGATAAAAATATATAGATAATAATAATAAGGATATAAATTATATCATCTTAGGGATTATATTTGAATATGTGTGTATATGATGATGGTCTTACAACTACCACAGCCAACTCCATCATGACTTCTGCTACCCCCCCCCCTATTTCTATCCAATTTTCAATCTCCACTTTTGGAAAGTAATGACATTTTGTTATTCCATCATCTTGGACATGTTGCCTTGATCATTCCCTCTAGCTCCTCAACACCATCACTTCTCTCTTTCTCTCTCTCTCTCTCTCTCTCACCATTCCATCCCTTATCACTCTCACTAACCCCTAACACTACTCTTTCTCTTTCCCTTTTATTGTTCCCTTCCTTAACTCTGAATTATTCAACCAACACCCCCTAACAACAACAACAACACCTTGCCTTACAGTCATCACCCTTTTTCTTATTCTTTCTGTCTGAAATGAAAGTTCTTTAGTTTTGCAATTTATTAGGTGACATTACCAGTTCTGGTATCACAAAAAAGGTACTCTGAACACTTTTTGTAAAGTGGTAGGCAGTAGGAAGACTATCCATCTGTAGAAACCATGCCAAAACAGATACTGGAGCTCAGTGCAGTCCCCTATTTCATTGGATTTTGTCAAACCATTCAGCCCCTGCCATCATGCAAGATGGATGGCCAATAAATGATAAATGATTGGTTTTTCATTTGAAGTTATGTAAATCACAGTTTTGCTGTGTCTTTCTGGTTTGTAATACTGAAATGTTTTTTAAAACTTTTATACCTACAAATACACATTCTTTTAGTTGTCTGCTCATTATAGGTTCCTTAAAATATAGAATTTCATAGGTCTCAGCTGTGCAGAGATTACAAGGCATTTTATTTCCATTAAATGCTCCAGCTTTCATTATTATATTCCATTTTTTGTTGCTGCAATTTAATTTAACTTTTGACTTTTGAGCCTAAAACTAGATATTATCCTCACAAAAAAAATAGTATTTTTTTAGTCCCCATAACCATTCCATTTATTTTTAAAATTTATTTTTACCCTTATTTTTATCGTCATTATTACTACATTATTATTTCTTATCAATTTCTGTTTCAATTAGATATATATATGTGTGTGTGTGTGTGTGTGTGTGTGTGTGTGTGTGTGTGTGTGTGTGTGTGTGTGTGTGTGTGTGTGCACAAATATGTATGTGTGTGTTAATATATCTACATACATACAAACACTGAAATTATATTCAATTCATACTCTTCTCTCTTTTTAAATTGCAAATTATTTATAGAAATAGATTCTTCATAAAATCAGGTTCAATCCAAATATCATAACAATATACACACTGGTCAATCTTTACACACATGATAGAACTAAATCATATTTTACTTATTAACTTTATAATTAACATTATATCAAAAAAACCATGTCATAACAGTTATTGTAGAGAACTCTCAGTAATCTACCTGGTCTCACTGCAGTGGCCATATTAGCTGCAGTTTCACTACTCAACTGCTACTTGACTTTAATTAAATCTGAAAGAACGAGGGGCAAAGTTGACCTTGGCTAGATTTGAACTTAGAATGTAAAGAGCCTGAAAAAATTAGTGCTATAACAATTCCACCATCTAACAATAATGATAATGATAGTAGTTGGTATCCAATTTGATGTACGCTAAATGTTAAGGCTGCACCGTGTGAAGAATAATGTGATTAGATTTAGTAATATTGTGTGTTGGTTGTTGTTGTTGTTATTGTCAGGTTTGTTGTCTGAACATCAGTGAGTCATGTGACATCAAAAGAGAGATCAACGGAAATTGGTGAAACATCAACTAAATAAAAACAGGATATGAAATGATATGTTGGTGAAGCAGCTCTTTCTTCTACCCCTCGCCTACCACCACCACCACCACCACCCACTCCTAGAGCCTTTAATTACTTCAATTATTAGTTATTTTCTCATCATTTTATACACGTGCTTCCCTTCATTATATATATATATATATACCATTTGATAAATGCAATAACAAAATGGCTAGTAATAGTTTCATGCTTTAGAGATACAATAATTTGGCAGATTTATATATAACATGCACAATATCTCCTAGCGATCTTTCCGGCTCAGTTCATAAAGTTAGATATATTTAAAAACCAGGATGCTGGCCTATGAGAAAAATAAAAGAAGAAAAAAATAAGAAGGAAATTGAGGCAAAAAGTGGAATGAGAAGAAAGAAAAGAAATCTGCCAATTTAATGTGTCTTAAAGCATGAAACTATTAACAGCTCTTTTGCAAATTGTGTATATTAAATGATATTTATATGTCACTGGATGGAATACTTGTTTCGTTGATCCTACGTGTAATGGAACAATAAACTATGCATACACACACACACACACACACACACACACACACACACACACACACACACACACACATACATACATACATACCCTGTTGTTGATGGTGAAATTCCAATGAAGGAACCTTGAATCTAAGTTAGAAACTAGTTCTTTCTCTATTGGCAAGAAATCTTGAAATAAACTGAATAATGACATATATATATATATATATATATATATATATATATATATATATAATTTTCCAGTAAATTTTGTAATCATTACCAATATAGCATAAGACTTCACCCCAAAGGATCATTGATTAAATTCCTTAAGGATCGTTCTCATTGTTTATATTTCCAAGGTTTCAAATTTGTATATTTAAAAAGGATAGAGACTTTCAACACGATCGATTTTCCATTTATTTAATTATTTACCATTCGATGTCAACATTTCTGTGCTCAACTCTATCCAACGACTGATCCGTTGGATATCTGACATTTGGCACTTCCTCAGGAATGGCTACCATTAGAACAAATGACCAAAAAACACAATCAAGACAGCATGGCGGAAAGAACGGTATAGTTAAATAATTTTTAATAATCTGTTCTGATCGATAATTGTGTTTTTTGGTCATTTGTTCTAATGGAAGCCATTCCTGAGGAAGTGCCAAACGTCAGATATCCAACGGATCAGTCGTTGGATAGAGTTGAGCACAGAAATGTTGACATCGAATGGTAAATAATTAAATAAATGGAAAATCGATCGTGTTGAAAGTCTCTATCCTTTTTCAATATACAAATTTGAAACCTTGGAAATATATATATATATATATATATTTATACTCATTTTAATGTTCGCTTTTTCATTCTCATATGGGTTGGGTAATTTTATTGAGGCAAATTTTCTACAGCCTGATGCCCTTCCTGTCATCAACCCTCACCAGTTTCCAAGCAAGGTAATATTTCCCCATGACCAGACATGTTTTTATGGAAGATCGGAAATGAACACCACTTGCATGATGGTAACCCTCATTTATAATTGTCACAGTGTCAAGTTAAGGGGACTGTAACACACATGTGAAAATATATATATATATATATATATATATATATATATATATATATATATATACACTCGGAACTGGCTTATTTCACTTTCCATTTACCAGATTCACTCTTAAGGTTTGGTTGGCCTAGGGCTCCAGTGAAAGGCATTTGTCCAAGGTGCCATGCAGTGGGACCAAAGCCAAAACAATGCGGTTCATAAGCTGAATCACACAGACACACTTGGATCTCTTTTACACACAGAGAAATCTATATGGTTGTTTGATGAAGAAGTTTGCTGCCTGGCAACCACCTGGTCTCAGGTTCAGTCTTACTGTGAGGCACCTTGGTCAATTGTCTTCTGCTCTGGCCATAATCCAACTAATGTTTTGTGGGAGAATTTAGTAGATGGAAACTGAAAGCAAGCCATCAGATGCCTACACATCCAGAGACATCACCAATGGCTCTTAACAAACTCACTTCCAGCCATGCCACTCTCTACTAGACTCAGTTTCCCTCACTGTTTCCTTTCAACTTCTACACCCCAGCATTTGGGGGAAAAAATGAAAGGTACTGGCGAGAGTTACTTTAGAGCTGCAGTCTGAAATATAAAGATGGGAAAGTCATGACTGGAAAGCTTTTGATCATAAGTCTACACTATTAAGATTGACTTAGAGATAAATAACCATAGGTCTGTTCTGTCAGGACTGACCTTGGGCTAAACAACAACAACAACGACATACCCTTAGTTAAATCGTTAATAAATCTTTTTAGAGAATTTGATCACCATGTCAGTTACTTTGTTTTGATGTTGGGCCCCAGGCAGTAGAGTGTCCCCAAAGACAGTAGATTGCCCCCAAAGACAGCAGACCATCTCCAAAGACAGCAGTGTCCCCAAAAACAACCCCATGGCTGGCATTACTACTCAGATGTTAGTTTGACTCAGTATCAACATGAGCAACGGGAACAGATCCAGGTTGCTGGGTCAAGTAGTTCTGGCAAAATGGTCACTGGATTAGATAACTCTTTCAAAATTTTGCTCAATACCAGCAAATTCTCAGAGATGGATGACTCAGTTTCATTACCCCCCACTTTAGTTTCATCACCCCCCCCCCACTTTTCAATTGAAACTCTTTTATTGACCCTGAAATGACGGAAAGCAAAGCCAACCCCTTGGTGGCATTTGAACTCAGAACATAAAGCTGAAAGAAATGCTGCTAAGCATTTTGTCCAAGGCTCTAACTGTTCTGCCTGCTCCCCTCCTTACCTGATTAGATAATTAATAACTAATTAGATAGCTTAAGGATTTCAGTAAAATCCTACTAACACAATGAGTGTTGGGGAGGGCAGGTTGTATGGTACCAAACTTTGGGAAAAACCCAGGTGAAATAAACAGAAAATATCATTGCTCTTGGAGTAGTAGTAAGTTCTTGTATTCTTCCTCGTTAGCTGCATATCAGTCACATAATTAGTTTGCAATTAATATTCTATTGATACATCTATAAATCAAACTGTTTTTTTATCTTCTTTAGTTTCATTCTCGTTCTGATATTTTGTATTGGTTTTATAATTTCTTGTTCTTTTAAAGAGAGATCAACAAACTTGATTAGTTGTCTGTGGAAGTGAATCAAGCTTTAATCAATATCTTCAGTGTTAATTAGATGGACCACAATTTGATCTTCTCAGCACTGCATTATCACTATACACATGCATATACTGTATTTGGTGGCTTTAAAGATGCACACAGGTATTAGATGCACCCCAATTTCTCCGGTGCACATATGACAAGGGGTGATTTTATAAGACTTTTGGGGAAGGGGGAACAAGTTACTTATACACCATCAAATACAGTCGCTCTCTCTCTCATATATATATGAAAGAGAGAAAGAGACAGAGAGAGACATCATCGTCATTGCAATCATCATTAAATTTCCTTTTTCCATGCTGCCATGGGTTGAACGGTTTGACAGGAGCTGGTAAGGCTGGGAACCAACCAGGCTCCATTGTCTGTTTTGACAAGGTTTCTGCATTTCCACAGCTGGATGCCCTTCATAATGCCAACTACTTAACAGAGTGTACCGGGTGCTTTTTACATGTCACCAGCATATAATCATCATCATTGTTTAACATCCGTTTTCCATGCTGGCATGAGTTGGACAGTTTGACAGGAACTGGCCAACTGGAGAGGTATTCAGGCTTCAAGTGTCTGTTTTGGCATGGGTTTCTATGGCTGGATGCCCTTCCTAATGCCAACCAATTTACAGTGTGTTCTGGGTGCTTTTACATATCCCATAAAAAAATGTTTTTCCTTTCATATTGCAGTGAATTAATTCCAAAGTATATTATTGCAGTGAAATGATTTCAAAATAGAATAAAATGTATTAAAAAACTATTATCATAATCAAATTATTTCAAAAGATATTATTACATATTCTACAATATCATATCATTATTCAAAATACATTAGTAGCCTTAAATGAAGGCTAGTAGCAAGGCATTACACGTGTGCATTGCAATGAATATCTTCTGTACAAAGTGAAACCGGTTTGAAATTATGTTACTTAGATGTATTTTGTAACTATAAACTTTGAAGAATTTAATAAGGTATTTTGAAATGACTTGAATCTACTTTGGAATTCATAATCTTGAATTGATTTGAGTGTAGTAATGTATTTTGGATATGATGTTTTAGAATATCTCTTAAAATCTCTGAAAATATTTTGATTGTGATGATCAGTTTTTCAGTGCATATTATTCTATTTTGAAATGATTTGACTGTAATGATATATCTGGAATTAAATCATTGCAATATAAAAAGAAAAACACATTTTATTATTATTATTATTATTATTATTTCATATCTCCTGACTTGTGTGCAAATGTTTTTGTGTGTGTGTTGTTGTTGTAGAGTAATGTAAACTGGTAACATTTGAAATTTCATAAACCATATTGTTATAAATAACATCATTAATCATGACCCTGAGAAAACATATTTGTTGCTGTTATTGTTGTTTAAGATAATTCAATAACTTATTCTTCTATATTTTTCTCTTCATTTTCATTAAGAGTTTGTTTTTTTAATGTGATAGTTTTATTTGTTTGTTTTTTATAGTATTTTTGTAATATTTTCTTAATTAGAGACTCGGGCTGGGCTGAGTTGGGTTGGGGGTTTTATTATATAATCATTGACAAAAAACAAACTTTTTTCCCATCCCATTAATCCAATAAACCCAAATATGACTGTTTTGTTGACCTAAATCAATCCTTCAATTTAGTGAAATACAAACCTAATGGGTAGGGCTAGGGTCCTACCCTTTAAAGTTTAAGGTTCAAATTACTACCTTATATTGTGAAGTCCTTCCCCACGTTTTATTTTCCTCCTTTTTTTTTTGTTTTCTTTAATTTCACTTTATTGCAAAGTTATAAACAAATTTTGTCCTGTTGAAACAAACTTTTTGTCAACACTTTCCCTTTACTCTTAACCTAGTTTCTCAACTCCACCATTGGCTGGCCTAGTGGAGAATTCAAGCTACAGGATCTGTTTTCCACATACATCTCTGTACATACTGGCATCTTTTGTATATTCCATATAAGGAAAACTTAGAATTTATTAGAGAAAAATAATTTGGTTAGTTTACTGATACCAAAATCTGTTTTATTAAAGTAAAACAGATAATGGCTTATATTTTCAGTTATTTATTCCAAAATATTCATTCTCCCTTTGTCCAATATGGTTTCTTTCAGCATTTAAAAAAAAAAAACTGATTAAATATATTAACTTTGAGATTAGTGATAAACTTATTCATTAATCTTTTCGAGATTGCCCTTGGTGCTAGGATACAGATTTCATGCTTTAAAGTGATAGAATTTAAAGACCTTTCCTTCCAATTTTTATTTAGATTTATGTTCCAGGCAATGAGTTTACAGAACTGTTGGAGTATCTGAAAAAATGTGTTCCAGTGTTTCTTTGTCTTATGTTTTGAGATCAAATTCTGCCGAGGTTAGCTTCACCTTTCATCCTTTCAGGATCGATAGAGCACTGAGGTCAACATGATCGACTCACCCCGTCCCTTAAGATTGCTGGCCCCCATGCCAAAATTAGAAAGAAACTTTATGTTCCAAATATCAGTTTAACCCAACCTACCTGAAATTGCTTCTGGCTCTGTAGTACAAATGTCTTGTTTTCAAAAGTTTTGAATTAAAATCTTCCACCAAACCTTAGTCACAATTTATGTTTCTAACACTAGTTTAATGATAACGAAGTTATTTTACTAAATTTTTTTGTTATATCGAAAATTAATTGAAAGAAACACAAAGCATTTCAACAGAAATATGGTAATGCAAATGTTAATAATGATAGAGTTATTTTAAATTCTTCATTATCTTCAAAATTAATTGAAATGAAGACAGATTTTTGTGTGAAAGTTTCCTTGTCCTGACTTTGTCTGATACTTGTAAAGCAATTGTCATTACCTTACAACATATTTCAACAGAAACCTCGTGAGAAAATCAGTAAATTATGTATTTCATATTTTATGATGATTTAAAATTTTGGCTGGTGGTGGTGGTGGTGTGGAGAGTAAGCTGATTACAGCCACTCCAAGTTTTGAGTGCTCCTTATACTTAAATCTTTACTGCCCACAAGGGGCTACACACAGAGGGGACAAACAAGGACAGACAAACGAATTAAGTCAATTATATCGACCCCAGTGCATAACTGGTACTTATTTAATCGACCCCGAAAGGATGAAAGGCAAAATCGACTTCAGCGGAATTTGAACTCAGAACGTAGCGGCAGACAAAATACCGCTGAGCATTTAGCCCGGAGTGCTAACGATTCTGCCACCTTGCCGCCTTAAGTGCTCCCTGAGTGCTCCTTATACTATCAACTCTGAAAGGCAAGGTCAACCTAAGCAGAGTTTGAACTCAATGTAAAGACGGGTGAAATGCCAACAGTTCTGCCAGCTTGTGACTTAATCTTCTATTTAATAATAGAGGGATATGAACAGAGCTTGGACTTCTTAAAAAATGACCGTTGTGTGAAAATTTCAACAGAAACTCCTACACTGAGCATGATTGTATGTGTGAAAATTGAAACATCCTTCGCCATTCTTGTCATTTCTGCTGTATATACCCTGTCGTGTATAGATTTAGAACAAACTTCCAGCTGTTGATTCTCTTGCAGCACTGACCCCTGGCAAAAGAGCCACCGGTTTGTTTGTTAGACTCCTCACAAAAATATCAAACTTTCTCTCTCTATAATTGCGTATATACACTTTTTTTCACACATTTTTCTGTATTTTGCCTTTAGCCCTGTTTTTTCTTGTGCATGTGCATATATAAACGTGTGTATGAACCTTTTTTGTGCGTGCGTGTTCGAGCATGTATGCGGGTGTGTATATATTTCTTGGCAAATGTGTGGGTGAGCATGTGTGAGTTTCAAGTGGATGAGTATATACATATAGGCACATGCATGTGGGTATTCGTGCGCGCATGTGTATGTATGGACATATGTGCTTACGCAAATACTATGAACATTTTTACTCCCTTACCTTTACTCCCTCCCCTTACTTAGCGGTCATTCTATTGGCTCTTTTGTCTTAATAACGGTCAACTACACAGTAATTTCCCTTTGTTTTAACTGTCATTTTCATAGAATTTTTTCAATTGCCAGATAATTGAAGAGATGCTGGCGTGGGTTTCTGCCCCAACATCCGAAACTCAGAGTTTTATCATGGCTACCGAATAATTGTCACATATTATATTACAGATAAATTCCTCTATTTACATAATATCGAGGTCTCTTTCATTCTTTTGTTGTCTTGCCATTTCTATCAATACATATATATATGTGTGTGTGTATATATATATATATGTGTGTGTGTATATATCTGTGTGTGTATATGTGTGTATGTATGTGTGTGTATATATCTGTGTGTGTATATATGTGTGTGTATATGTCTATATATATGTGTGTGTGAACATATATGTGTATGTATAGATGTGTGTGTGTATATGTGTATATGTGTATATATAGGTGTATGTAAACAATAGATTAAATAGAGAGATACAATTGACAATCAAATAATTTATTTATATTATAACATAACATCCTATGAATATAATGTAATATAAAATAAACAATTATTAAAAAGCCAACAATTTGTTTTGACTTTATACATTTTTTGATAAATAAACAAGTCAATTCACTTATATAAGTCTCACCAGAGCCAATAGACGAAGTTCCACGTGAAAGGGTGGCTGGATTGTAAAAAATTAATTCAAATGCCAATACGGTTGTTTTGCTGGTATAATGGAGAAATTACCTGTTGACATCTCATTAAAAGACATTCTGGTCCCACCCAGGAAGGATTTTATGAAAAATCTTATTACTTTATTATATTCATAGTATATTATGTTATATTATGATATAAATAAATTATTGGATTGGCAATAGAATATCTCTCTATTTAATTTATTGTTTGTAATTTACATTACACCAATATTTATGTGGTATTCAACCGATGAACCAGTGAATTGGATGTTTTACACCCACCTTTAAAGGGAGTCTTTTCTTCAGTTTGTTACTTTATATGTGTGTATGTGTGTGTGTGTGTGTGTGTGTGTGTGTGTGTGTGTGTGTGTGTGTGTGTGTGTGTGTGTATGTATATGTGTGAGTATATATATGTATGTGTGTATATGTGTGTGCATATATGTATATGTGTATATGTATGTAAGTATATGTGTGTGTATATATATAAGTATATGTGTCTATATATATATATGTATATATATATGTGTGTGTGTGTGTGTGTGGAGGTGCAATGGCCCAGTGGTTAAGGCAGCGGACTCGCGGTCATAGGATTGCGGTTTTGATTCCCAGACCAGGCGTTGTGAGTGTTTATTGAGCGAAAACACCTAAAGCTCCACAAGGCTCCAGCAGGGGATGGTGGCGAACCCTGCTGTACTCTTCCACCACAACTTTCTCTCACTCTCACTTCCTGTTTCTGTTGGACCTGTAATTCAAAGGGCCAGCCTTGTCACACTGTGTCACGCTGAATATCCCCGAGAACTACGTTAAGGGTACACGTGTCTGTGGAGTGCTCAGCCACTTGCACGTTAATTTCATGAGCAGGCTGTTCCGCTGATCGGATCAACTGGAACCCTCGACGTCGTAAGCGACGGAGTGCCAACAACAAATATGTGTGTATATATATATGTGTGTGTATAAATGTATATATATGTGTGTGTGTATATATATATATATATGTGTGTGTATATATATGCATATGTGTATATATATATATATATATATATATATATATATATATATAAAAGTATATATATATGTGTGTGTGTGTGTGCGTGTATATATATATGCATCATCATCATCATCGCTTAACGTCCGCTTTCCATACTGGCATGGATTGGATGGTTTGACTGAGGGCTGGTGAGCCAGAAGGCTACTCCAGGCTCCAATCTGATCTGGCAAAGTTTCTACAGCTGGATGCCTCTGAGAGTGCAGTGGGTGCTTCTTATGTGCCACCAGCATGAGGGCCAGTCAGGCATTACTGGCATCGACCACGCTCAAATGGTGCTTTTTATGTGCTACAAGCACAGGAGCCAGTCAGGTGGCACTAGCAATGATCACGCTTGAATGGGGCATTTAATGTGCCACTGGCACAGATACCAATCAGGTGGTACTGTCATTGGCCATGATAATGACTTCACTTGCCTCAACAGGTCTTCACAAGCACAGTTTATTGCCCAATGATTGAAGGGTACTCTTCAATGGGCCAGTTATGCTGCACTGGCATAGGCCATGGTTATGGTCTCATTTGGCTTGCTGGGTCTTCTCAAGCACAGCATATCTCCAAAGGTCTTGGTCACTTGTCATTGCCTTGGTGAGGCCCAATGTTCGAAGGTTGTGCTTCACCACATCATCCAAGGTCTTCCTGAGTCTACCTCTTCCACAGATTCCCTCAACTGCTAGGGTGTGATACTTTTTCACACAGCTGTCTTCACCCATTCGCAACACATGGCCATACCAGCACAGTCGTGTCTCTTGCACATGACATCTGATGCTTCTTAGGTCCAACTTTTCTCTCAAGGTACTGACACTCTGTCGAGTATGCACACTGACATTACACATCCATCGGAGCATACTGGTTTCATTCCTTACAAGCTTACGCATGTCCTCAGCAGTCATGGTCCATGTTTCACTGCCATGTAGCATGGCTGTTCGTACACATGCGTCATACAGTCTACTTTTTACTCTGAGCGAGAGGCCCTTTGTTACCAGCAGAGGTAGGAGCTCTGTGTACTTTGCCCAGGCTATTCTTATTCTAGCAGCTGAACTTTCAGAGCATCCACCCCTGCTACTGACTTGGTCTCCTAGGTAACAGAAGCTATCAACTACTTGTAGTTTTCCCCCCTGGAACGTAACGGAAGCTGTTTTCTGCACATTTTCAGTGTTTGTTGCAGGAATTTCTCCTGCAGCTGTCTTACCAGAAATATAACGTCAGTGGTGCTTAACCCTGGCCCAAATCCCAACTGCATCTCAATGAAGCAGTGCTGTTGACATGTTGTATCTCTTCTACTGCCTAGTCTTGTTCTGTAGAAACTAAGTACTTGACATGTAACGATGCATGATAGTCCCAGATTCAGATGGCTGTCATAGTGGAGACAGCTAAGGTATACTCTGCCAGAACATAATGTTTGTTGTTTCTCTACATTTAGTGCTCTTAGGGCCAGTGAAGGATGACGTTGCTGCTATCTCTCTGTCTGTGTGTCCCTTATGTTTGCTAAGGCTGAATGGGGGAAAATTTAGTACTTTTGAATGTGCATCTGGGTATTTGAACATAGTTTTCCATGTAGTGACAGTAAGTGTTTTGGGGTTACAGTTTGTTGCAGAAACTAACTGCCCCCAACCCCTTTACATATCCAGGTGACCTTTTGTTTATGATAGTTTTGTGTTGTTGTATAGGTGGCCCTGTGTACAACCTCTAATGATGCACAGCCTTTCCCAAATTTGGTGTTCTTCGTTTTGGCAAGATTAAGGCCCCAAGAACTACTTTCACACATCAATGATGGATGGAACATATTGTTTGTAAAGAATTATTGTTTCTTTCTGATGACCAAATGTGAGACTTGTGATTGCTGTTTGTGTGTTGTTTTGATATCTTTACTATCTTCTTTGTGTGCCAAAGATATTGTAGAGGTTTTCTATATCATCGTTATCATCTTCATTAGCACCATTATCATCGTCGTCATCACCATCATGTTTGTGCGTGTGTGTGCATGCGTGTGCGTGCATGTGTGTGCGTGCATGTGTGTGTGTGTTTGTGTGTGTATATGTATTGTCATTTATTTATTATGTTAATCTAGTTAAGAATTAGTAATTTCTTAAGGATTTTCTGTCTAAAGCCACCACTGATAGGAGATCAGGTAAAATTATTGATCTCCATAATTTTTAATTCAATTTAAGAACAAAATAGGATTTAGTAAAGAATTCCATCGCCCGTGATCTTCGTTCTAATCTGTTCTAAATTGAGGGATTCAGATTAAAACAGGATCATAATTGACTTCTTTTGTTTCGAATTAGTTTCATTATAAAACTAAAGCTTTTCACTGTGAAGTGGTAGCTTAGCTTAATTTTAGTGGGCGGTGGAGGGGGGGGGGGTAAGTGATGAAGTAAAGTTAATCCTTCTTAATATCATTAGTGATTGAGTACAGTGAAGATATATCACCATCACTCATTAATTACACCAATTACTTCGTTTATCCTTTTATAGTTTCACATCAGTTTCTGTCCAGTTCTTTTTTATTTCATTTCAGTCCTCACACTTGATGAAATCATTTTCAGGAAATTGTCATTTCATTTCACAACATTTATCTATGGCCTTAGACAAGTTCCTCTACTCCACTATACTCTTTCCTTTCAAATCTATGACCTTAGACAAGTCACTTCACTCTGCTGTTTCCTTCCTTATAAATATGTATGACTTTAAATAAGTTCTCCCACATTACTATACTCATTTCCTATGTATGACCTCAGACAAGTTCCTTCACTCCACTGTAGCCATTACCTGAACTCTGTGTACAAAAATCTATGTCATAATGATCCAACAAATGAACCTCTAGAAATAGCTGCTAAATTCCCTTCAGGTCACATCCTAGTCTTAAAACAGAAGGATACATTGCATATTATAGTTGTAAAAGTTTAGTTTAAAAGACAAAACAGTCCTAGCAGGAATAACATTTGTTAATTACCATTCCTGCCGGTGGCACGTAAAAAGTACCATTTGAGCATGATCGTTGCCAGTGTTGCCTGACTGGCTCCTGTACCGGTGGCACGTAAAAAACACCATTCGAGCGTGGTCGTTGCCAGTGCCACCTGACTGGCTCCTGTGCTGGTGGCACATAAAAAACACCATTTGAGTGTGGTTGATGCCAGTACCCTCATGCCAGTGGCACACAAAAAGCACCCACTACACTCTCGGAGTGGTTGGCATTAGAAAGGGCATCCAGCTGTAGAAACTTTGCCAGATCAGATTGGAGCCTGGTGCTGCCTCCTGGCTTGCCAGCCCTCAGTCAAACCGTCCAACCCATGCCAGCATGGAAAGCTGATATTAAACAACGATGACGATGATGAGCTTCGTCTAATTCTAAGATTGTTCTTACTAAACTGTAAGTGACCCTCTCAGTGACCAAATCCATTCATGACCATCCTGTCTTTTCATCCCAGTAGTATATATCCAACGCTACAGTATTCAGTGTCTCTTTCCTCTTTTAATGCAATAGGATGTGATTTGAGAGAGATTTGGCTACTATTTCCAGTAGGTTGAGCAAGTACATCAAAGCCTTTACAACAGTTTCACTGTGTTGCTGAATGGATTAAACCTATTTTTTAAATGTTATTGAGGTACTTTGCTTAATTCTGCTGAGGTACTTGTATTTGAATTGAACTGTGACACGATGTGAACCCTTCACATGAGAAATACTAAAACACACACACACACACATGCATATATGTCCAACAGTAAAGTTTCCAGTGCCTAAGGAATCACGATTGGTTATCAAGAGCTGGCAGAAACGTTAGCACACCGGGCGAAACACTTAGCGGTATTTCGTCTGCTGTTGTGTTCTGAGTTCAAATTCCACCAAGGTCGACTTTGCCTTTCATCCTTTCTGGGTCAATAAATTAAGTACCAATTACGCACTGGAGTCGATGTAATCAACTTAATCCCTTTGTCTGTCCTTGTTCGTCCCCTCTATGTTTAGCCCCTTGTGGGCAATAAAGAAATAAGATGTGACCACTTGATCTGATGTGCTAACGATTCTACCAGCTCATCATGCTAATAATAATAATAATAATCTTCTTTACTATAGGCACAAGGCTTGAAATTTGGGTAAGGTAGAGAGTTGATCACATCAGCTCCATTGCTCGTCTGATACTTAATTTATCGACCCGGAAGAGGATGAAAGGCAAAGTTGACGTTGGTGGAATTTGAACTCAGAACATAAAGACTGGCGAAATATCACTTAGCATTTTGTCCGGCGTGCTAATGATTCTGCCAGCTCACCACCACCACCACCATAATAATAATAATAATAATAATAATAATAATAATAGAATCTCATTAGAATAATCAGAAATGGTTAATGATTTCTAAGATAAGAAGAAACAGTATTTACCATTCTGTCTTAAGAAATGTAAGAACAGGAAACTAAAGTATTGGCAGGATCAACATTTACCATTTTAACATCTGTCTTGCTGTTGTGTTTGTGTGAGGTACTTTAGTTCTCATTACTTAATGGTGTTCACTGGTTGGACACAAATTCTATTTTTATCATAAACCACTTCCACATAAGAGGCTCTTGTTTTGTATTACAAGATTCTGCTGTTTTTCATCATCACATGGTGCTGCTACACAAGAAAGTGTCTCTTGGTTCTAGCTGTCTCCTTTGGTTTCTTATTAACTCTATCGTATGTTGTTGTCGAACCATCTCTGACAATTGTTTTAATTCCTCAGCAAAGGGTTTTGATAGCAGGGCCTTAAGTCTTGGTTTATTTGTTCTAATTATGTTGGTTTTGTTAAGCAACTAATTAGGGGTGGTTATCTGCTAAAATGTAAGTAAAAAGTGAAATCAGTTGCTCAGATCCTATTCCTGGTATCATACTTTCAGTTTGGCAAAAATGATTTTAAAATTAGTTTAAGAGAGCAAATATAGATAATAATAATAATAATGATAGTAATAATGATAGTAATAACAATAATAATAATAATGATAGTAATAATAATAATAATAATAATGATAGTAATAATAATAGTAATAATAATAATAATGATAGTAATAATAATAATAATAATAATAATAATGATAGTAATAATAATAATAATGATAGTAATAATAATAATAATGATAGTAATACTAATAATAATAATAATGATAGTAATAATAATAATAATAATTTTTTCAGATTTTGCCACAAGGGCAGCCATTTTTTTTTTTTTGGCGGGGGGAATAAGTCAATTACATCAACACCAGTGTTTCACTGGTATTAATTTATCAACCCCAAAAGAATGAAAGGCAAAGTTGACCTCAGTGGAATACATACGAAGAGTAAAGGTCGTGCCTATAATAATTGGTGTGTTGGGAAACGTAAGCAAAAAGAGATAGCCAAATGGCTGAAGAGGATTGAAATAGAATGAGCTCCTACAGAAAGCTTGTTTCTTAGGGACAGCAAGGATTACCAGGAGGGTTCTAAGCACTTGAAAGACTGCTGAAAACTTGTGGATACATAAGGTTACGGGTAGTAACCCACTACCCACATAAATCCTATCAGGAATAAAACCGAACCTGAGCAAAACCAAAATAATAATAATAATAATAATAATAATAATAATAGATGGCACTCTGTCGATTATGACGATGAGGGTTCCTGTTGATCCAATCAATGGAACTGCCTGCTTGTGAAATTAATGTGCATGTGGCCGAGTACTCCACAGACACGTGTACCCTTATAATGTAGTTCTCAAGGAGATTCAGTGTGACACAGAGTGTGACAAGGCCAGGCCCTTTGAAATACAGATACAACTCATTTTTGCCAGCTGAGTGGACTGGAGCAGCGTGAAAATAAAGTGTCTTGCTCAAGGATACACGTTGCCGGGAATTGAACTCATGACCTTACATTCGTGAACCAAATACCCTAACCACTAAGCCACACACCCTCACAATAATAATAATGATGATGATGATGATGATGATAGTGGCTTAAAATTTTGGCAGAAAGTCAGCAATTTTAGTGGGAGGAAATTAGTGAATTACATGAACCTCAATATATGACTGGTACTTATTACTTTATGAAACCAAAAAAGATAGAAGCAAAACTGACCTCAGCAGAATGTTCAACCCAGAACATAACTGAAAGAAACAATAGAATAACAATGGTTTCCTTTATTTGCCACAGGGATAACAGATGAAGAAGGGGCCACTGTGAATATAGATTACAATTTATGATCAAGGGGTCCCACAAGATGCTAACTGCCATGGACTTCTTCATCCAATTGTCTGAATTATCTGAGATTAAAAAGCTGCAAGACATGCTGTTCAGTATTTTGTGTGATGCTCTGAAGATTCACAAGATCACAGGTTCAATTCCTGGATGGGGCAGCATGTTATGTTTTTGAGTAAAACATTTCATTTCACGTTGCTCTCATGCTGTGTGGGGACGAGCATGTCAAAGACTGGGCTCAGTGTTGCCTCTGCATTACATAACGAAAGGCAAGTAAAAGAGGTTGAGGTAGGATTTGCCCTCCTACCCCATAAAGCAACAACTACCCAAACAGACCCATCGGCTGGGAGGTTGCCACCTGCAAAGGCATCACCTGCCAGGAGTAAGCAATCACCAACAAATGATGGATGCAACAACACACTGTTACAGCACATGTCCCCCTACTACTACTACTGCTACTTCATTTTACTTGATGTTCTAACATTTTGAGTTCTGGGAATTTCCTTCAATATGTTTGGATACATAAAAGCGAACATGTGGAAACTCTTCTTCATCAGTAGTCAGAATGCTGGAATGCTGGACTTTGTTAGAAATACCTTTGTCTTCCAGTGCTTACTTAATTAACTTGGAAATTCTTGATTATGTGATCAGCCTGTGAATGCCCTAGCAATTCACATACAAAGCAAACTAAATAATATTTTTCACTTTGGTGCAAGGCTCTTCATGTCTGGAGGGTGGAGTGCAGTTGTCTCAGTCTCTGGTTTATGACTAATTATTGACTCCCAAAAGAATAAAAGCAAAACTGACCTGCGTTGGATTTGAACTTGGAATGTTGGGAGTTGATCTACACATGTGTGTTTGAGAGAGAGAGAGAGAGAGAGATGAAGGTTTGATTGCTGTGTACTCCTACTTCTAAGAAAAAAAGAGAGAACTCAATATTGTTTGTATTGTAATATTCAATTTGGGAAAATCAATATATCTCTGTGATCATCAGTTTCATAAAGTGAAGAATCTTCAGATGAAACCGATAGTCACTGAGATTATATTATGGAACTTGCCAACATTCTCTCTCTATTTCTCTTTCTGCCTCTCTCTCTGTATGCATATTTCGAAATGTGGAGTAGATGGAACAGGGACAACTGACTAAGGGCTATACTCTTTATGTTGCATGTCTCGTTTCTCTATTTGTTTTTTGTTTTTTTTTTGTTTGAAAAAAAGTTCGTTTTCTATGTTTTCATTTCTCATTATGTTTAACGTTTTTTTGACGTCCTGTACTCATATATGCATGTATATATACATATATATGTAGGTATGTACATATATGTATGGATATATGCATATATTTATATATTATTTATATTATATACATACATACATACATACATACATTCATATATATATATATATATATATAATAGTCATGTTATAATAATAGCAAGGTCACATGACATAGTAATACTCTCATATACTCTGTCATATGACATATAGTAACTGTCATTGTCATATGACATAGTAACAATGACTTGTATTAATTCATACCATGTCGACTTACATGAATTGACATTTGATCTGTTTTTATATTAAATATTGTCATCATCATCATCATCATAATGTAACGTGTGATACATTGTTTCTTGTTTCGTTTCTTTATTGCCCACAAGGGGCTAAACATAGAGGGGACAAACAAGGACAGACAAAGGGATTAAGTTGATTACGTCGACCCCAGTGCGTAACTGGTACTTAATTTATCAACCCCGAAAGGATGAAAGGCGAAGTGTTTCATAATTAAACTGCAACTACCCTTACCATGTCAGAAAGGGCACTCTGACTAGCTCTAAGTGTTGAAAATGCTGGGATGGTCACGGCTGGAGTGCCTTTGATCCTTGGCCTTTCTAATCAAGGCTGGCCCCTGGAACTAAACACCAAGTGACCTGCTCAGTTTCCTCTCCTCCTCACCTTCTTCTTCTTCTTCTGTCGCATCCCCCCTCTACTCGTTCTCATTGACACCACCATACACCTCCACCCACATCCTTCTCTTTCTTCTTCTCTTGTCATTTCGTTGTCCTTGTCCTTGGCAATGCTCTCCCACATTTCACACACTGCTGCTAATCAAACCACTTAGGCTTATTATGACAAAACACTCACCATCCTCCGTTCCCTACCAACCACCAGATATTGTTGTTGTTGCTGTTGTTTTTCATCATATTACATTATAAATTAGTCACTGCTTCACCTATTTCCCTCCTTTTTTACTCCAGTTACCCATAATGCATTCCTCAATGAAGATAATAAATTTCCTCTTAATTTACATCTCGGATTTTATTTCAACTTTTTTTCTTTTTGGAGGTTGTTTTTTTTTTTGTGGTTTGAAGTAAAATGAAATAAATACATAAAACATAGCAAAATGAGTCTCATTTCGTGAATATTTACTCCAGAATTTGTGTGTGTGTGTGTGAGAGAGAGAGAGAGAGAAAGAGAGAGAGAGAGAGAGAGAGAGAGAGAGAGTGTGTGTGGGAGAGAGAGTGTGGGAGAGAGAGAGTGTGTGTGAGTGTGTGTATGCATGCTTGTGTGAGTGTGTATGCATGCCTCTGTGTGAGTGTGTATGCATGCCTCTGTGTGAGAGTGTGTGTGAATGTGTGTGAATGTGTGTGTATGTATGTACAGCAGTGAATTGTCAAAATGTTGACCACAGGTTCTGTATAAAAGATTCTGGATCCAGCAATAACATATTGCTACATGTATTACATCATGAACACATAATACTAAAATATTGCTACATTAAAATACCATCAAATTAATGTGTAATATTGGTTTCAAATTTTGGCAAAAGGACAGCAATTTTCGGGGAAGGGTGATAAGTCGATTCCATCAACCCCACAGTTTTTCTGGTACTTATTTTATCGACTGCAAAAGGATGAAAAGCAAAATCGACCTTAGCAGAATTTGAACTCAGAACACAAACACGGACTAAATGCCACTAAGCATTTTGCCCATGCATGCTAACAATTCTGCCAGCTCACCACCTTATTAATGTTATATTATAATATTGCCTCATTAACATAGCACCTCATTAACATAGCACCTCATTAACATAACACCTCATTAACATATCACCTCATCTGTATCGTTGCCAGTGCCCCTGGACTGGCTCTTGTGTGGGTGGCACATAAGATGCACCATTTTGAGCGTGGCCGTTGCCAGTACCGCCTGACTGGCCTCCGTAGGATTTTCGAGCGAGATCGTTGCCAGTGCCCCTGGACTGGCTTGTGCGGGTGGCACATAAAAGACACCATTTCGAGCGTGGTCGTTGCCAGTATCGCCTGACTGGCCTTCGTGCAGGTGACACGTAAAAGCACCTACTACACTCTCTGATGGTTGGCGTTAGGAAGGGCATCCAGCTGTAGAAACTCTGCCAAATTTAGATTGGAGCCTGGTGTTGCCATCCGGTTTCACCAGTCCTTGGTCAAGCCGTCCAACCCATGCTAGCATGGAAAGCGGACGTTAAACGATGATGATGATGATGATGATGATCATCATCATCATCATCGTTTAACGTCCGCTTTCCATGCTAGCATGGGTTGGACGATTTGACTGAGGACTGGTGAAACCGGATGGCAACACCAGGCTCCAGTCTGATTTGGCAGAGTTTCTACAGCTGGATGCCCTTCCTAACGCCAACCACTCAGAGAGTGTAGTGGGTGCTTTTACGTGTCACCCGCACGAAAACGGCCACGCTCGAAATGGTGTCTTTTATGTGCCACCCGCACAAGCCAGTCCAGGGGCACTGGCAACGATCTCGCTCGAAAATCCTACAGGAGCCAGTCAGGCGGTACTGGCAACGGCCACGCTCAAAATGGTGCATCTCATGTGCCACCCGCACAAGAACCAGTCCAGGGGCACTGGCAACGATCTTACTTGGCTTGCCGGGTCTTCTCACGCACAGCCCATTTCCAAAGGTCTCGGTCCGTAGTCATCGCCTCGGTGAGGCCCAATGTACGAAGGTCTTGCCTCACCACCTCAGCCCAGGTCTTCCTGGGCCTACCTCTTCCACGGGTTCCCTCAACTGTTAGGGTGTGGCACTTTTTCACGCAGCTATCCTCCTCCATTCTCACCACATGTCCATACCAGCGCAATCGTCTCTCTTGCACGCCACAACTGATGCTTCTAATGTTCAGCTTTTCTCTCAAGATACTTACACTCTGACGGGTATTCACATTGACATTACACATCCAACGGAGCATACTGGCTTCATTCCTTGCGAGCTTACGTATGTCCTCAGCAGTTACAGCCCATGTTTCACTGCCATGTAGCATGGTTGTTCGTACGCATGCGTCATACAGTCTGCCTTTTACTCTGAGTGAGAGTCCCTTTGTCGCCAGCAGGGGTAAGAGCTCTCTAAACTTTGCCCAGGCTATTCTTATTCTAGCAGCTACACTTTCAGCGCACCCACCCCCACTACTAACTTGGTCGCCCAGATAGCGGAAGCTATCGACTACCTCTAGTTTTTCACCCTGGAATGAGATAGAAGTTGTTTCCTGTTTGTTTGCAGTCTTTATTGCACCTGATATATATATATGCGTAGACATATATATGTATATATGTGTGTTTGTATGTATATGTTCACGCGTGTGTTAGTATGTATATTGATATATATACATACGTGTGTGTATGTGTGCATATGTGGATTCTACAAAGTATTACTTTGGCCATGCCTATTGGAGTAATTTCCCTTTATTCAATGGGGTTTTTTTCCATAGCGTTTTGTCTTAATAACTGATGAAATGCCGGAGCAGTTTTCAGCCCCAGTATCCGAAACTCTGAGTTTTATTATGACAACCAACTAATTCTCACATATCATATTTGTATATATATATATATACAAAATTTCAAGCCACAAAAATGTGAATAGGTTTCATTTCTAAGCATTTACCTTTTTCTTATATTTCTGTTGAAATTTACTGCCTTTGTTTCAATTAATTTTGGAAACAATGAGGAATTAAGTAAAATAGCTTTGTCATTATTATTAAGCTCATGTCTTGAAACATAACGTGAAATTCTGATGGAAATAAGGTTTTTAATTTAGATTCTTTTAGAATCATGAAGGTTGATCTCAAAAGCCTTAACGATTCTCTAGAACTAGTAGTTTCAGTGTCCAGAGTAATTATGGCACTGTGGTGTCAAGAGGCACCGAATCATTGCTATGAAGGTCTCTCTCTCTCTCTCTCTCTCTCTCTCTCTCTCTCTCTCTCTCAGCATCAGACTGTTAACATTTATCAACTGAAAACCAATTGTTAAACAGTTTTTGAATGAATTAATGTGAACTCACTATGTATGTCTCTCTCTTTCTGTGTGTGTGTGTGTGTGTGTGTGTGTGTGATCATCATCATCATTGTCGTCTAACTTCCACTTTCCATGCTGACATGGGTTGGATGGTTTGACTGAGGACTGGCAAACCAGAAGGCTGCACCAGGCTCCAGTCTGATCTGGCATTGTTTCTACAGCTGGATGTCTTTTCTAACACCAACCCCTTTACAGATTCTACTGGGTGCTTTTTATATGGCACCAGCACACACACACACACACACACACACACCCACACACATATAAAGTTGTGCAGAAATTGTGTATATTTATTGAATATAACCAAAGTGAAATGTTCATATATACCAAGATATATTTCTTTGAGACACATTATGTATTTATATATTTTATCATATTCCCCATATTTATTAATGAAATGCTGTTTAGAAGTTTTCTGGGATGGATATTAGATGCTACGAAAATAATTAATATATTCTTCACGGAGGCAGTGACCGAGACCTTTTGCATTATGTAGTGTTGTGGCAGATATTGGTGTCACGCCAGTGGCACATAAATGCACCCTGGTGTCACACAAATGGCACCCATGCTGGTAGCATGTAAAAACACCCATTACACTCTTGGAGTGGCTGGCATTAGGAAGAGCATCCAGCCGTAGAAACCATACCAAATCAAACTGGAGTCAGGTGCAGCCTTCCAGTGTGCCAGCCCAGTCAAACCGTCCAACCCATGCCAGCATGGACAACAGACGTTAAATGATGATGATGATAATGATGATTCTTGAATGTACAAGTTCATTCAGTAATTGGATTTTATACATAAACCTGATGAGTCAATATTTTGGCATTATTAGCATAATAATATCAATGCAATATATTGTTACACATATTAAGATAATATAGCAATCCTCTTAAAATATCAATGAAACAATTGTAAAATGATGTAATAGATTGAATTGTTAACTCTGTTGTCCTTGTTAATAATTATATAAACTCCATGGGTGTGTATGGATTGTCAGATATGTTATCAGTAAAACTATCCATTTCCATTTTATATGTCTGTGATCGCTGTTACCCATGGATGAGCTGAATAAAGCAAGGTTAAAACCCAAATGAAATTGATATTACATATACATAGGGTGGGGGTATTTATGTGTGTGTGTGTGTTTAAATAAAAGGAAGACTATACTGAGCAATGTTTATTGAAGTCACTCTCCCTCTTTCATTCTCTCTCTCTCTCTCTCTCTCTCTGTATGTGTGTGTGTGTATATATATATATATATATATATAGCACCACTGCCACTGCAGTTCTATCCTCCCCACCAACCCCCTGGTGTTGTTCCTTCAAGTCAGTTTTTGGGGTATTTTAATTACTAACAGACACACAACAAAAGTCATATGATTCAACAACAACAAGTTACTACAGAATAACCAGCGGAGCAAAGTGGGGGACTGGAGTGCGGGTGGTGTGGAGTCAGTGGTGGGGAGGGGAACCATACATGACACTGAGAGCAATGAAATATTTCAATCTTAAAATGTTGCACAGAATGACAAACTCAGTAGTAACACAGTTCTGAATAATGTGCATATAAGTATGTGTAATACATGCATGCACACACATGCACATACATACACGTGCACATACACACGTCTTTGCATCAAAAAATGGTTTAACAATAATCACCATCAGCATCATCGTTTAACTCCCACTTACCTCTCTGTGTTGACCAGTAGAGAGAGAGACAGTTGTATAGTCCCACCATGATAAGGTATTAGCAAAGGGAGATGCAGGCAGATGTGTTCTTCCCACCAAGAGGCCAAGTGAAAGAAGTAGAACTGAATTTGGGTTCTGTAGTTTTATATTTTTCTTAGTTAGGTCAGGCTAAACGAACCGCTTTTTCGTCTGTTTTCTGCTCTGACCTAAATTTGACTTGAAATTAGCACAAGTTAAAAAGTTAAACTCTCATAAATTTCTTTGTGCAAAAGCTGAGAACAATAAAAAAGAATTCATAGAAAAATCTAGATTCTCGGAAGCCATTCACTCCAAAGGCATCAACTCCACTGAATGTCACCGATTCCCTCACCAATCTTCTAGAAGCCTCAATTCACAATTATGCTGTTTCCTCTCTTGGTCTTTTCCACAACAACCTTTGCTCTCCTCTACTTACGTCTCTCCCTATATTTCCCTTCAGTCTCAACATCCCCCTCACCTTTCACCTCCCCAACTCATTGACAAACTTCAAACATCATCACAACTGCATCCTTCACTTTTGTCCCACATAATGTGTCTTTATGGAAATTGTTCTCAACAGTTGTGATGACGCTACTGCTGTTGCTGTTACTGCTACAGTTTGCTCTGTAAAGAAATAATTTTAGGTCTTAGTATGTCCTTTTAGATGAAGCAACAGCCTGGACGCTTACCGAAAATCTGGAAACCCAGCTAGATAGAACTTACACCCAAATGTTAAGAGCAGTCTTAAATATATCTTGGAGAAATCATCCCACCAAGAAACTGCTGCTTGCTTCCACTATTATAAGGGAAAGTCATTTACACTTTGCAGGACATTGCTGGCGAGATAAACAAGAGCTGGCCAATGACCCACTGCTGTGGATGCCAAAACATGGTCATGCTTGAACAGGTCGTCTGTACACAATGTGTGTTGATCAACTTAACAGAAACACTGGGTGCCTCTCCGAAGACCTCCCTCAACTAATGCAGGACCAAGATGGATGGCATATGCAGGTTAAAAGATGATGATGATGTCATAATGATTAATTTTGTTATGTCCCAACACCTTGTTGTACCATTCTCTTTCTCTCTCTCGCTCTCTCTCTAGTTTCTCTCTCTCTCTCTCTCTCTAGTTTCTCTCTCTCTCTCTAGTTTCTCTCTCTCTCTCTCTAGTTTATCTCTCTCTCTCTCTGTCTCCAATGTCAATCAAATCCAATGTCATTTTCCATTTCCATTTCCAGTGAGAAGGCCATTGCCGTGACAGGGGACCGGGGACCACAAATTGCTGCTGATTGGTAAGCAACAGTTTTATTTGTTATAGTTTTAGAATTTATTCTTTTATTGATTGTTAGTCAATAAACTGAGGCCATGCTGGAGCACCACTTTTAACAGTTTATATCAACACTGTTTGATACACGTTTGATTATTTTTCATAAAAACAAAATGTAAAAAAGAAAAACACTGATGTGAAGGGAAATAACTTAACATTAATTGCACCGATTTGGTAGATGGAAACTGAAAGAAGCCTGTCAGGTGTGTGTGTTTTTGTGTGTATTAGTCCTCCACCACTGCTTGACAACTGGTGTTGGTGTGTTTATGTTTCAAGTGTGATGCTAATTTTCAGCCATTTTGAATTTAAATCAAATTCAAAATAGCTGAAGATTAGCATCACACATGAAACTTGGTGTACCAATGAATTTGAATCAAACTTTTGATCCATACATGTAACTCTTAATAAATTTGTTGAGTGCCCTTCTATCATCTGTCCACTCACTCATGTATGTGTGTGTGTGTGTGTGTGTGTGTGTGTGTGTGTATATATATATATATACACACACACACACACACACATGTATATATATACATATATATATCATCATCATCCAGTGTTTTAAATCCGGGTTTTGTCCCCATTAATGGGGGTGGCCGGATCTACCTCAGTGCCATAGAAACCACCCTCACACAATCTCACCATCTTGCCTGGTTTTGGGCATCCTCCCTTCTCAAGCCAACCCTCCCAATCTCCTCTTCCACCTGTCCCCTTCACATTTTCCTCGGTCTACCTTGCTTTTGCGAAGTAGACAGAGGAAAGCCTCATGATATATGTATACATAATATATATATATACACATATATATATGTATGTATGTATGTATGTATGTATGTATGTATGTATGTATGTATGTACACACACACACACACGCAGAGCAGTGTATAAAGTGTTCATCCCTTCACACAACAAAGCAGAAAGAGATAAAGAAAAGAGAAAACAACTTGGTTCGATCTGTTAATTGTTGTAGAACAAGTGTTTGCTGCTGCTGAAGTCTGTTGCCTGACCAAACAGCCGCTGCTGCATCATGTGTGCGTCTCCTATCAGATCATCTGCCATTGCTGGTGCCTTGTAGCAACCCAACTACTGTGGCTGGAGATCTATACCTGATTGATTATTGTTTATAGATCTGTGTATGAGGCCAGGTGTAACACTTAAGCCACACCTGGCTGCGGTTGGTTGAACATGAACCAAGCCAGCTGCGGTTGGTTGAACATGAACCAAGCCAGCTGCTCTTCTTTTTATCCTTTACTTCTTTCAGCCATTAGTCTGTGGTCATGCTGGGGCACTGCCTTGAAGAATTTCAGTGGAATGAATCGATTCCAATACTTACTTTTTAGAGCTTGGTACCTATTCTATTGGTCTCTGTTGCCGAACTACTAAGTTACAGGAGCATAAACACACCAATAATGGTTGTCAAGAGGTGGGGGGGAAACACACACATACATACACACGCGCACACACACACACTCACGTATATTCAATGCGCTTCTTTCATTTCCTGTCAACCAAATCCACTCACAAGGCTCCAGGTGGCCTGCGACTATAGTAAAAGACACTTGCTCAAGGTGCCACTCTGCTGGACTGAACCCAGAACCATGTTATTGGGAAACAAACTTCTTACCACACCACCACCGCACCTGTTCCTATTAACAAAAACCACAGATATTTTCTCATCTTTTGTCCTTCATCTTTACTAATGCCATTGGCTTGGCTCTCTTATTTTCCATTTCCTTCCAAAACTAAAAACTCTATTTATATTAAAATTTCAGTTAATTTTCAACTTCCACTGGAATCTCTTCCTGCACCACAATTCTTCTCACTGTTATATTAACTCAAATTGACTAACAGTAGATGGAAATATTCTAAAATAAACGACTTACTCTAATTACATTCATTAATCCTGTTCACTGGAATAATCCTTAATTTTTGACAAGCAGCTCTACCTGTTTTACAACTGAAAAAACACTTGCCTTTTCATTTCAACATCATTTTCTTTACAATTTCTCTTTTCTTTCCCCCACCCCCACCTCTTTACCAAATAGATAAAAAAAAAAAAACTTCCCAGTTTATTGCCATTTTGTGATCAATTAAAAAACATTTTTTTTTCGTCCTATGATATTTATCATATTTTGATTATATATATATATTGCTTACCAACCACATGGTTCTGAGTTCAGTCCCACTGCGTGGTACCTTGGGCAAGTGTCTTCTACTATAGCCTCAGGCCGACCAAAGCCTTGTGAGTGGATTTGGTAGACAGAAGCTGAAAAGAAGCCCGTCTTATATATGTATATATATATATATATATATATATATATATATATATATATATGTATGTATGTATGTATGTGTGTGTGTTTGTGTTTGTCCCCCTAGCATTGCTTGACAACCGATGCTGGTGCGTTTACGTCCCCGTAACTTAGCGGTTCGGCAAAAGAGACCGATAGAATAAGTACTAGGCTTCCAAAGAATAAGTCCTGGGGTCGATTTGCTCGACTAAAGGCGGTGCTCCAGCATGGCCACAGTCAAAAGACTGAAACAAGAAGAAAAAAAAAAAAAGTATATATATATATATATATATATATATATATATATATATACATATATATTGTACTTCTTTCAGTCATTTGACTGCATCCATATTGGAACTCTGCCTTAATGTGTTTTTTAGTGAAAGAAATTGACTCCAGGACTTATTCTTTGTAAGCCTAGAACTTATTTTATCAGTCTCTTTTGGTGAACTGCTAAGTTATGAACACATAAACACACCAACGTTGGTTGTCAAGCAATGGTTGTGGGACAAACACACACGCATAAATATCATCATCATCATCATCGTTTAACGTCTGTTTTCCATGCTGGCATGGGTTGGACGGTTCGACTGGGGTCTGGAAAGCCAGGAGGCTTCACCAGGCCCCAATCTGATCTGGCAGTGTTTCTACAGCTGGATGCCCTTCCTAACGCCAACCACTCCAGGAGTGTAGTGGGTGCTATTTACGTGCCACCAGCACAGGGGCCAGAGGAGCTGGCATTGGCCACTATCAGATGGTGCTTTTTATGTGCCACTGGCACAGAAGCCAGTCAAGGTGGCACTGGCATCGGCCACATTCAGATGGTGCTTTTTACGTGCCACCGGCATGGGGGTCACAACTATAATTTCCATTTGATATTGCTGTTCATGTTGATGTACTTGACTCAGTAGGTCTTCTTAAGCACGGAATGTCACCCTACGATCCAAGGTAACTTTTGAGTTGGCTGGTTATGCGACACTGGTGTGGGTTACAACTGTGAACTCACTTTATTTGCTGGGTCTTCCCAGTCACAGCAGATCTCCAGAGGTCTCAGTCTTTTGTCATTGCCTCTGTGAAGCCCAACATTCAAAGGTCATGCTTCACTACCTGATCCCATGCCTTCCTGGGTCTACCTCTACCCCAGATTCCTTCCACTGTTTGGGAGTAGCACTTCTTCACACATCTCTCCTCATCCATCCATAGTACATAACCATACCAATGCAAACGTCTCTCTTGCATGCCACATCCGATGCTTCTTATGTTTAACATTTCTCTCAGGGCGCCTACACTTTGTCATGCGTGCACACTGACATTACACATCCAGTGGATCAAGCTAATATATATATATATATATATATATATACAGTAATCCCTCACCATATTCACCTATCACGCCCTCAGTACATCGTGGATTTTCTGGCTAATATATGTAAATTTATATCGTAGACTGCTCAGTATATCGCAGGTTTCTGCAGCAGATAGATATATATATTTTTTTAGATTTTAATTATTTCTGTGAGAGGTTTTGGTGTGTAACACCCATGATAGCTGAGGGATTACTGTATGCATATCTATTTATATGACAGGCTTTTTTCAGTTTCTGTCTACCAGATCCACTCACAAGGCTTTGGTTGGCCCCCGGGTTATAGTGGAAGGTGCTTGCCCAAGATGCCACACAGTGGGACTAAACCCAGAACCATGTGGTTGGGAAGCAAGCTTTTTACCACACAGCCACAGAATTTGAGAGGTCCAGGGTTCACTTCTCTGTAGTGACTTGCTGACCACTTTCTGAGGCATGGATGTGGTTGTGTATCAGAAGTTTGCTTCTGGGTTCAGTCCTGTTGCTTGGCACCTTGGGCAAGTGTCTTCTCTTATAGCCTCAAGCCAACCAAAACCTTGTGAGTGGATTTGGTAGATGGAAACTGAAATGTGTTTGTGTCTGTGTTTGTCTCTCCACCACCACTTGACAGCCGGTGTTGGTGTGTTTACATCCCTGTAACCTAGCTGTTCTGCAAAAGAAACTGATAGAATAAGTACCAGGGTTAAAAAAACGACCTACAGGGGTCGATTCATTCAGCTAAACACGCCTTCAAGGCAGTGCTCCAGTATGGCCAAGGCAAATGACTAAAACAAGGTAAAGATGTTTTTATTGATTGATATATATTTTCATCATTTTTATTCTTTTTCTGTGTGCAATATTATTGTAATTACATGCAAATTTATGCGTCTCTTTTATTCTCATTGTTGTTGTTGTTCTCTTTCCCCTCAGACCTTGTAATCTCCATTAAACTTTGTACATTCACCTTACCTGTTGGCGCTATCCATAATTAATCAGTATTGAACGCAGATGCTTCAGGTTGATTATTGAATCTTATCGTTCTTCTCAAGTTACCAATCTGGTTGCTATCAAAGAAATCTTTGTTGTTGTTGTTGTTGTTTTACAAAGAAATAGAGCAACACCTGCATTATTTGCCCTCTTTCTTTATTTCTTTCTTTTTGATCTCTGCTTGAACTGTTTAGAAAATGGTAATAGACTGTTTCTCAGGTAAAACACATTTACATGTGCACACACACACATTCACACATTAACACACTCACACACACATGCACAAACAGTAATGTGCACATGCACTTACACACACACACACATTCTTTTATTTTCTTAATCTTTCAGTCATTGGACTGTGGTCATGCTGGAGCCCTGCCTTGACAGGTTTAAACGAATCAACACCACAAGTAATTTTAAGCCTGGTAGTTAGTCTATGTGTGTCTCTCTCTCCCTTTGCCAAACTGCTAAGTTATGGGGGACGTAAACAAACCAACACAGATTTAGAGAACTAAACAAAAACAAGGATGGGCACAGCAGTATCATCATAAACTGCTTGAAGAGTAAAAGAGTTGCTTTAGAGAGAAGAATCTATCAAGAAATCAGGCCACTGTATCAGGTTATGAAGATCACAAAGATTATAAGCACGTTCTGCTACAGGGTAGACGTAGGCAAGAGGTAATTTGTGTGAAAGACTTACCTCAGATGCCATCTTTGTGATGCAACTGCAAAAAAACATACTTGGCTAAGAGTAAACTGTTTTACCTGATATTCATTAACTAGGAGAAGGTGTGTGACATGGTACCACGTTCAGTGAATTGGTGGTCACCAAAGAAACTAAGTGTAGATGGCTGGTTTGTGAGGGCTGCACAAATTACAGACAAAGCTTCAGTAAATAAGGAGAGAATTGACAATGATTTCAGTGATGAATTTGTGAGGGCAGGAATTCATCAAGGTTCAGCCCTCTCCTGGTCATCTCAGTCCTACAGAGGAAAACTCCTGTATGTTGATGATCTAGTTCTCATTACTGAATTTACAGGGGAATTAGAGAGGAAATTCCAGGCATGGAAGCTAAACCTGGAATCAAGAGGCCTCAAACTTAGTAAAGAGTAAGGTTTTAATGCGTAGGAAAGAAGACAGGACTCTAGTACCTTCAGCAAAATGGCTTTGTTTAATATGCAGAAAAGAAGTAGGTATAAATTCCATAGGCTATACCCAGTGTAAGCTATGGACACAAGATGTGTAGTAGAATCATCGGCAGTTTAAACAACAAAGGGACCTGATTCCACTTGGATCCCAATTTACTTTTAGCTCCTTTCAAGTCTAGCTTCAATGTACATATTCTTCAACACGTGTTAGCTCTACTTCTTTTTAGTTTTTTTTTTTTCCTTTAAGATTCATATTTTTATTACAGTGCAACATCACAGTTCAAACACAAGCATCATACAATCTGCCTTTCACTTTGAGTCAAAAAAACAAACCCTTTTTGATCAGCAATGGTAATACTTCCCCGAACTTTTCCCAACCTGTACTTACCTTGGCTATTCTACTTTCAAAACCAGTACCTCACTTGCTAATTGTTTCCCCTTGGTAACAGAAATTATTGGCTACTTACAGTTCTATATTTAAGAGATGAGGAATTATGTACATTATTTACATTTGACAGATATTTGTCCTCATCTTGTTTGTTGTTAACACAATGTTTCAGCTGATATACCCTCCAGCCTTCTTCAGGTGCCTTGGGGAAATATCGAACCTGGGTTCTCATTCCTAAGGTATTTTTCGATGTTGTTATTATTATTATTATTATTATTATTATTGTTATTGTTCAGGTCACTGCTTGGAATTGAACTCGGAATCTTGGGGTTAGTAGCCTGTGCTCTTAACCACTACGCCATATGCCCGTGGTCATATGGCTACTTCTTGTGAGCTCTGCAGGCATTTAAGATAATCTTAAAAGTCAGCTGAGAGAAATACTGGGTATAAAAACCAATGCATTGTGCAACTAGAGTGTGACGTGATGCGAAGAGAGGAGAATGGCTGGGTAAAGAAATGCAAAAATGTTTCTTAATTCTTTACACTTAGACACAAATCTAGGCCTAATTTCAAATGCTACACTAATTCACCAAACCCCACTACTATGTTGTTCTTGAGTGTCTTCAGCAAAGTCCACCTTTTGATCCATGGTTACCCAGAGTATTGCTTAGCTGTTATTGCTATTTCTTAAATTATTAAATTGATATTATACTATTAATCTAGTTTAGTTTTGGCAGCTAATATTTTGGCATTCATGAAAAATTATCTGAAATATCATGGAATCTCGTAAAACCATTAGAAATACATTGGAATAGATTTATAAGACATGAAACAGTATCTTTGGGTGGAGCTGTTTTCATAATAAATCTATCTACAAAAGGAACCTAATTCTAAAGACAAATATTTTGATGAAGATAATAATCGCTGCAAGAATATCTTTGAACAGTCAGCAGCCATTATCTCAGTGAATGAGAAAATTTAGAAAACTGAAGGACTTACCACAAATTTGAGGATTGACCTCTCTTACCATACATACAAATACATGTGTGTGTGTGTGTGTGTGTGTGTTAGAGTATATATATATATATATATATGGCTAGTGAGAGCTGTGCGAGCCATGTACAGAGATGCGGCCAGTAAGGTGAGGGTTGGAAATGAGTACAGCAATGAATTCCGGGTAGAGGTAGGGGTCCACCAAGGTTCCGTCCTCAGCCCCCTATTATTTACCATAGTCCTCCAGGCAATCACAGAGGAGTTCAAGACAGGTTGCCCCTGGGAGCTCCTCTATGCTGATGACCTTGCCCTAATTGCGGAGTCACTATCAGAACTAGAGGAGAAGTTTCAGGTGTGGAAGCAAGGTCTAGAATTGAAGGGCCTTAGAGTCAACCTAGCTAAAACCAAAATCCTAATAAGTAGGAAGGTAGATAAAACACAAACCCCTTCAGGTAGATGGCCCTGCTCAGTATGTAGAAAAGGAGTAGGTAGTAACTCTATAAGATGTACCCGGTGCAAGCTATGGACACATAAGAGGTGCAGCAACATCAAAGGCAGGTTAACTAGCAAGTTAGTTTTTGTTTGTGGCAGATGTTCAGGTGCAATAAAGACTGCAAACAAACAGGAAACAACTTCTATCTCATTCCAGGGTGAAAAACTAGAGGTAGTCGATAGCTTCCGCTATCTGGGCGACCAAGTTAGTAGTGGGGGTGGGTGCGCTGAAAGTGTAGCTGCTAGAATAAGAATAGCCTGGGCAAAGTTTAGAGAGCTCTTACCCCT